>NW_027638325.1:65000-68564 GCF_951216825.1 Electrona antarctica
GAATCTAAAATGACATTTCCCAGATAGAACGGGTTGTGTAGTGTTGAGAGTTAAAGGGGAAAACCACCCATTTTCAACATTTTACCATGTCATGAATATACCTTAGAGCTGTTGTGTGGAAATAATAAAAAAGTCCCCCCATTTTTTCCTATAACTGTAATTATGAAAAAAATCATCATCAAGATGTGTTTCACCATGTTAATGATTTTTTTCAGACCTCCAGTTCTAGGAAACACAGAATGGGGGGACTTTTTTTTTTATTATTTCCACACAACAGCTCTAAGGTACATTAATGACATAGTAAAATGTTGAAAATGAGTGGAATGCTCCTTTAAGCAGAAAGTCCACCAAGTGATCCTTTCCAGGCTGAAAACGAGAGGGGGGTTGCCCTCTCTTAAAACGCTCACCTAAATGCCCAAAGTTGAACATTTTTTCCCAACACTCATTGACCAGTCAAAAATGTCAGATGTGCATGGCTGCCCTAAAGCCTACAACAACTATATTTATGGCCATTAATGATTTATCAAAGGTCAAATCAGGCCGTCATTATTTGGGTGGATAATTCATTATCGTGAATACATATTACTAAAGTGCATTGTCACTTAATCCATTGAGACCTGGAACGCATCCATGTCACGTTAGCGTTTAACCACATTAAGCATTAACCCATTTTGGGGCGGGAACCCCTTTTGGTGTTTTAAACATTGTTATAATTTAGCTATTGAAAAATAGCAGATCTACAAGCTCATAGCGCGCCACCGAGTGGCGCGCTATGAACTTGTAGGTCTGCTATTTTTGAAAAATCGTTAAAATGTGCCTCAAATCTTTCCGAAAATTGTCATGATTTAGAAAACTTTTTTTTTTTTTTTTTCTCGACGTCAGGCCTGAATGGGTTAAAGAGCTCTAAGGCATTTGGCTGGGTTTAACACGTTTAAAGCCATATATATCAGTTTGTTATTGCACTTGGGATTTGTAGGACAGGATGGCTCCGTGCAAAATAGTTCACAGAAGTGTTGTTTTGGCTGAAAATGGATTGATTTTGGTTTAGTTTTAGTCATAGTCTCTTGAATAGTTTTCATTTAGTTTCAGTCACCCATGGAATGTCTTAGTGTTAGTCTAGCTTTAGCTGACTAGATATCATAAGATTTTAGTCGACTAAATCTACAGTTGATTTAGTCGAACAAAATGTGTTTTGGCGGGCCTCGATGCCATCGTAATGACTTGCTGAAAATAGCCGATCTACAAGCCCACAACGCGTCGCAGCGCGAGGCGTTGTGAGCTTGTAGATCGGCTATTTTCAGCATTAGTCCTGCAGCTGCAGAGGTGGACGGATGGTTAATTTGGTATATATAATCCACTTGCTGACCGGCAGTTAGTATTGGGCAATTATTTTATAGCGGTTTCTTGTGACCCTACCATTAACATCCTATGGCAGGCAAAAATGTCAAACATGTCAAACTTTCCTTATGCTTTAAGTACCATGTGACATGTCAAACTAGGGGGTTTTCATGATTCTGAATCCATTCCAAGCATTAGTGTTTGCACAAAAAACACTCCTTGGGCTAAAAACAGCCATAGCCACTTGCCCAAATGTGCCCAAAATGTGCTGACCTCATCACATTTTGTGCTGATCTCATCACATTTGTCATGACGTCTATGGCCATGTTTAGCCCAAGGAGTGTTTTTTGCAGCTATTATACAGCTTGGGTACAAAACTACAAATGTAACTAGCTTGTGTTTATATTTGGAAGCCTCTGTAATGTCCAAAAACTACTTGAGAGGCCTGCAGATCTCACAGCATTTCCCCGCCCCCTTTCCACACCCCCTTTTGGAGCTAATGGTGTTATTTTTTCTGCGGTCCATAGACTTCCATGTTAAAAGAGGTATTTTCACAAGCCACAAACTACCGTTTTGTAAAGGTAAGGTTTATTATACTTATTTGAGTTGTTATACCACTGTGTTTTCTTCATATTATTATCGGTCTTTGACATTTTAACATTAGGAAATGTACTTCTCCAGAGAAAAAAAAGGTGTAAATGCTAATGTTAAATGACACCACTAGCTACCGGAAGGGGGCGTGGAAAAGGGGCTGTGAGATAGGCCTATTGGCAGTCGAGACGATGCTTGGAGGTGAACTGAGATTGAAAACACATGTTGTTGAGTTTCCCAAGCATCTAGTACAGTAGATGCACACGCACTTTAGACATGTCTCGTTAGTGTTTTGAATGTGCAGTGTTGAGCCATTCAGGCCTGACGTCGAAATTAAAAAAAAAAAAGTTTTCTAAATCATGACAATTTTCTGGCCCAGGCGGTGGCGTAACCGTCTGGGCACCCGACTAGTAATCCAGTCGCAGTGTGCCGCGGGTTCGACTCCCGAGCCCGACACGGCCTTTACTGCATGTCTTCCCCCATCTCTCTCCCGTTTCCTGTCAGCCTACTGTCTATCCCTTCAAAAACCAATAAAAGGCGTAAGCCGCAAAAAATATATATCTAAAAAAAAAAAAAAAATCATGACAATTTTCTGAAAGATTTGAGGCACATTTTAACGATTTTTCAAAAATGGCAGACCTACAAGCTCATAGCGCGCCACTCGGTGGCGCGCTATGAGCTTGTAGATCTGCTATTTTTCAATAGCTAAATTATAACATAATGTTTAAAACACCAAAAGGGGTTCCCACCCAAAATGGGTTAAGCCTTGTCAAAGACTACTGTTACCTCTGGCAATGCACTTGTACTACTATTAATGAGAAATAAAAATACACTGTATATGCAGGCTGCATCAGCATGACTTGGTGCCAGCAGAGAGATGATGCCACAGTCTCTCCTCTTTCACATGGAAAGAGTGATTCAGTCAGCAGGGAAAGGCCATATTTGGTGTCTAGACAGGCGCCTGTTGCTTTGAACTACAGAGTACTACCGAGTTCAAAAGACTAGAGCCTCATGAGCCACAACAAGCCAGAATGCTGGTGGTTCTCTCTTGAAAACTTTATTTTTTCTCTCCCCCCCCCCCCCCCCCCCCCCCCCCACACACTTGCAAATGTACATGTTTGTGCACACCAAATTCATGCATACTCGCTTGTCTCACACATAACATAACATAAATGCATGCTCTCCCGTGCGTGCGTGTTTGCGTTTTTCTCTCTCACGTTCACACACACATATACATTCCCACCGCACCCTCCCTTCTCCTACTCTCTCTGTGTGCAGAGTGTAGACAGGAGTTTCCCAAGTCTGCAGGCGCAGCTAAAGTAGCCCTGTCCTATCTCTCTCTCTCTCTCTCTCTCTCTCTCTCTCTAAGTCTCTCTCCCAGGCAGCAGTCAGCACTTTTCCCGCTGAATCAGAAACGGTCTCTCTCCAGCTGCGTCTACAACTAACTACAACATGACCCCACGCTGCTGCTAGTTCAGCTGTGATTCTAGATATCAGACCCAGACCAGGACAAACCCCTGTTAGCAGTTTACTGTAAACACTGACACTCTCTCGTCTTCGTCCCCGGGGCTTGAGAGCATAGCTCATCAGCACACCCAGTAACCACCCCTGTCATCACCTCCTTCTGCTGAATAA
>NW_027638324.1:0-19860 GCF_951216825.1 Electrona antarctica
GGCACGGAGTTGGAAAACCTTGTCTGAACCCCTCCATCCTTCCTGTAGCTGCTCAGACTCTGCTTCTCTGCCCCCAGCCAAGCTTATAGGCCTGCAGAGTGTCTAGTTTTGAAGATACAGACTCTGCTAAGCAAAAGTGAACAGGGCCAAACTGGGCTTATTTCGCTGTGAAAGTGACATTTAGGCACGGAGTTGGAAAACCTTGTCTGAACCCCTCCATCCTTCCTGTAGCTGCTCAGACTCTGCTTCTCTGCCCCCAGCCAAGCTTATAGGCCTGCAGAGTGTCTAGTTTTGAAGATACAGACTCTGCTAAGCAAAAGTGAACAGGGCCAAACTGGGCTTATTCGCTGTGAAAGTGACATTTAGGCACGGAGTTGGAAAACCTTGTCTGAACCCCTCCATCCTTCCTGTAGCTGCTCAGACTCTGCTTCTCTGCCCCCAGCCAAGCTTATAGGCCTGCAGAGTGTCTAGTTTTGAAGATACAGACTCTGCTAAGCAAAAGTGAACAGGGCCAAACTGGGCTTATTTCGCTGTGAAAGTGACATTTAGGCACGGAGTTGGAAAACCTTGTCTGAACCCCTCCATCCTTCCTGTAGCTGCTCAGACTCTGCTTCTCTGCCCCCAGCCAAGCTTATAGGCCTGCAGAGTGTCTAGTTTTGAAGATACAGACTCTGCTAAGCAAAAGTGAACAGGGCCAAACTGGGCTTATTTCGCTGTGAAAGTGACATTTAGGCACGGAGTTGGAAAACCTTGTCTGAACCCCTCCATCCTTCCTGTAGCTGCTCAGACTCTGCTTCTCTGCCCCCAGCCAAGCTTATAGGCCTGCAGAGTGTCTAGTTTTGAAGATACAGACTCTGCTAAGCAAAAGTGAACAGGGCCAAACTGGGCTTATTTCGCTGTGAAAGTGACATTTAGGCACGGAGTTGGAAAACCTTGTCTGAACCCCTCCATCCTTCCTGTAGCTGCTCAGACTCTGCTTCTCTGCCCCCAGCCAAGCTTATAGGCCTGCAGAGTGTCTAGTTTTGAAGATACAGACTCTGCTAAGCAAAAGTGAACAGGGCCAAACTGGGCTTATTTCGCTGTGAAAGTGACATTTAGGCACGGAGTTGGAAAACCTTGTCTGAACCCCTCCATCCTTCCTGTAGCTGCTCAGACTCTGCTTCTCTGCCCCCAGCCAAGCTTATAGGCCTGCAGAGTGTCTAGTTTTGAAGATACAGACTCTGCTAAGCAAAAGTGAACAGGGCCAAACTGGGCTTATTTCGCTGTGAAAGTGACATTTAGGCACGGAGTTGGAAAACCTTGTCTGAACCCCTCCATCCTTCCTGTAGCTGCTCAGACTCTGCTTCTCTGCCCCCAGCCAAGCTTATAGGCCTGCAGAGTGTCTAGTTTTGAAGATACAGACTCTGCTAAGCAAAAGTGAACAGGGCCAAACTGGGCTTATTTCGCTGTGAAAGTGACATTTAGGCACGGAGTTGGAAAACCTTGTCTGAACCCCTCCATCCTTCCTGTAGCTGCTCAGACTCTGCTTCTCTGCCCCCAGCCAAGCTTATAGGCCTGCAGAGTGTCTAGTTTTGAAGATACAGACTCTGCTAAGCAAAAGTGAACAGGGCCAAACTGGGCTTATTTCGCTGTGAAAGTGACATTTAGGCACGGAGTTGGAAAACCTTGTCTGAACCCCTCCATCCTTCCTGTAGCTGCTCAGACTCTGCTTCTCTGCCCCCAGCCAAGCTTATAGGCCTGCAGAGTGTCTAGTTTTGAAGATACAGACTCTGCTAAGCAAAAGTGAACAGGGCCAAACTGGGCTTATTTCGCTGTGAAAGTGACATTTAGGCACGGAGTTGGAAAACCTTGTCTGAACCCCTCCATCCTTCCTGTAGCTGCTCAGACTCTGCTTCTCTGCCCCCAGCCAAGCTTATAGGCCTGCAGAGTGTCTAGTTTTGAAGATACAGACTCTGCTAAGCAAAAGTGAACAGGGCCAAACTGGGCTTATTTCGCTGTGAAAGTGACATTTAGGCACGGAGTTGGAAAACCTTGTCTGAACCCCTCCATCCTTCCTGTAGCTGCTCAGACTCTGCTTCTCTGCCCCCAGCCAAGCTTATAGGCCTGCAGAGTGTCTAGTTTTGAAGATACAGACTCTGCTAAGCAAAAGTGAACAGGGCCAAACTGGGCTTATTTCGCTGTGAAAGTGACATTTAGGCACGGAGTTGGAAAACCTTGTCTGAACCCCTCCATCCTTCCTGTAGCTGCTCAGACTCTGCTTCTCTGCCCCCAGCCAAGCTTATAGGCCTGCAGAGTGTCTAGTTTTGAAGATACAGACTCTGCTAAGCAAAAGTGAACAGGGCCAAACTGGGCTTATTTCGCTGTGAAAGTGACATTTAGGCACGGAGTTGGAAAACCTTGTCTGAACCCCTCCATCCTTCCTGTAGCTGCTCAGACTCTGCTTCTCTGCCCCCAGCCAAGCTTATAGGCCTGCAGAGTGTCTAGTTTTGAAGATACAGACTCTGCTAAGCAAAAGTGAACAGGGCCAAACTGGGCTTATTTCGCTGTGAAAGTGACATTTAGGCACGGAGTTGGAAAACCTTGTCTGAACCCCTCCATCCTTCCTGTAGCTGCTCAGACTCTGCTTCTCTGCCCCCAGCCAAGCTTATAGGCCTGCAGAGTGTCTAGTTTTGAAGATACAGACTCTGCTAAGCAAAAGTGAACAGGGCCAAACTGGGCTTATTTCGCTGTGAAAGTGACATTTAGGCACGGAGTTGGAAAACCTTGTCTGAACCCCTCCATCCTTCCTGTAGCTGCTCAGACTCTGCTTCTCTGCCCCCAGCCAAGCTTATAGGCCTGCAGAGTGTCTAGTTTTGAAGATACAGACTCTGCTAAGCAAAAGTGAACAGGGCCAAACTGGGCTTATTTCGCTGTGAAAGTGACATTTAGGCACGGAGTTGGAAAACCTTGTCTGAACCCCTCCATCCTTCCTGTAGCTGCTCAGACTCTGCTTCTCTGCCCCCAGCCAAGCTTATAGGCCTGCAGAGTGTCTAGTTTTGAAGATACAGACTCTGCTAAGCAAAAGTGAACAGGGCCAAACTGGGCTTATTTCGCTGTGAAAGTGACATTTAGGCACGGAGTTGGAAAACCTTGTCTGAACCCCTCCATCCTTCCTGTAGCTGCTCAGACTCTGCTTCTCTGCCCCCAGCCAAGCTTATAGGCCTGCAGAGTGTCTAGTTTTGAAGATACAGACTCTGCTAAGCAAAAGTGAACAGGGCCAAACTGGGCTTATTTCGCTGTGAAAGTGACATTTAGGCACGGAGTTGGAAAACCTTGTCTGAACCCCTCCATCCTTCCTGTAGCTGCTCAGACTCTGCTTCTCTGCCCCCAGCCAAGCTTATAGGCCTGCAGAGTGTCTAGTTTTGAAGATACAGACTCTGCTAAGCAAAAGTGAACAGGGCCAAACTGGGCTTATTTCGCTGTGAAAGTGACATTTAGGCACGGAGTTGGAAAACCTTGTCTGAACCCCTCCATCCTTCCTGTAGCTGCTCAGACTCTGCTTCTCTGCCCCCAGCCAAGCTTATAGGCCTGCAGAGTGTCTAGTTTTGAAGATACAGACTCTGCTAAGCAAAAGTGAACAGGGCCAAACTGGGCTTATTTCGCTGTGAAATTTCGATGTCACTTTCACAGCGAAATAAGCCCAGTTTGGCCCTGTTCACTTTTGCTTAGCAGAGTCTGTATCTTCAAAACTAGACACTCTGCAGGCCTATAAGCTTGGCTGGGGGCAGAGAAGCAGAGTCTGAGCAGCTACAGGAAGGATGGAGGGGTTCAGACAAGGTTTTCCAACTCCGTGCCTAAATGTCACTTTCACAGCGAAATAAGCCCAGTTTGGCCCTGTTCACTTTTGCTTAGCAGAGTCTGTATCTTCAAAACTAGACACTCTGCAGGCCTATAAGCTTGGCTGGGGGCAGAGAAGCAGAGTCTGAGCAGCTACAGGAAGGATGGAGGGGTTCAGACAAGGTTTTCCAACTCCGTGCCTAAATGTCACTTTCACAGCGAAATAAGCCCAGTTTGGCCCTGTTCACTTTTGCTTAGCAGAGTCTGTATCTTCAAAACTAGACACTCTGCAGGCCTATAAGCTTGGCTGGGGGCAGAGAAGCAGAGTCTGAGCAGCTACAGGAAGGATGGAGGGGTTCAGACAAGGTTTTCCAACTCCGTGCCTAAATGTCACTTTCACAGCGAAATAAGCCCAGTTTGGCCCTGTTCACTTTTGCTTAGCAGAGTCTGTATCTTCAAAACTAGACACTCTGCAGGCCTATAAGCTTGGCTGGGGGCAGAGAAGCAGAGTCTGAGCAGCTACAGGAAGGATGGAGGGGTTCAGACAAGGTTTTCCAACTCCGTGCCTAAATGTCACTTTCACAGCGAAATAAGCCCAGTTTGGCCCTGTTCACTTTTGCTTAGCAGAGTCTGTATCTTCAAAACTAGACACTCTGCAGGCCTATAAGCTTGGCTGGGGGCAGAGAAGCAGAGTCTGAGCAGCTACAGGAAGGATGGAGGGGTTCAGACAAGGTTTTCCAACTCCGTGCCTAAATGTCACTTTCACAGCGAAATAAGCCCAGTTTGGCCCTGTTCACTTTTGCTTAGCAGAGTCTGTATCTTCAAAACTAGACACTCTGCAGGCCTATAAGCTTGGCTGGGGGCAGAGAAGCAGAGTCTGAGCAGCTACAGGAAGGATGGAGGGGTTCAGACAAGGTTTTCCAACTCCGTGCCTAAATGTCACTTTCACAGCGAAATAAGCCCAGTTTGGCCCTGTTCACTTTTGCTTAGCAGAGTCTGTATCTTCAAAACTAGACACTCTGCAGGCCTATAAGCTTGGCTGGGGGCAGAGAAGCAGAGTCTGAGCAGCTACAGGAAGGATGGAGGGGTTCAGACAAGGTTTTCCAACTCCGTGCCTAAATGTCACTTTCACAGCGAAATAAGCCCAGTTTGGCCCTGTTCACTTTTGCTTAGCAGAGTCTGTATCTTCAAAACTAGACACTCTGCAGGCCTATAAGCTTGGCTGGGGGCAGAGAAGCAGAGTCTGAGCAGCTACAGGAAGGATGGAGGGGTTCAGACAAGGTTTTCCAACTCCGTGCCTAAATGTCACTTTCACAGCGAAATAAGCCCAGTTTGGCCCTGTTCACTTTTGCTTAGCAGAGTCTGTATCTTCAAAACTAGACACTCTGCAGGCCTATAAGCTTGGCTGGGGGCAGAGAAGCAGAGTCTGAGCAGCTACAGGAAGGATGGAGGGGTTCAGACAAGGTTTTCCAACTCCGTGCCTAAATGTCACTTTCACAGCGAAATAAGCCCAGTTTGGCCCTGTTCACTTTTGCTTAGCAGAGTCTGTATCTTCAAAACTAGACACTCTGCAGGCCTATAAGCTTGGCTGGGGGCAGAGAAGCAGAGTCTGAGCAGCTACAGGAAGGATGGAGGGGTTCAGACAAGGTTTTCCAACTCCGTGCCTAAATGTCACTTTCACAGCGAAATAAGCCCAGTTTGGCCCTGTTCACTTTTGCTTAGCAGAGTCTGTATCTTCAAAACTAGACACTCTGCAGGCCTATAAGCTTGGCTGGGGGCAGAGAAGCAGAGTCTGAGCAGCTACAGGAAGGATGGAGGGGTTCAGACAAGGTTTTCCAACTCCGTGCCTAAATGTCACTTTCACAGCGAAATAAGCCCAGTTTGGCCCTGTTCACTTTTGCTTAGCAGAGTCTGTATCTTCAAAACTAGACACTCTGCAGGCCTATAAGCTTGGCTGGGGGCAGAGAAGCAGAGTCTGAGCAGCTACAGGAAGGATGGAGGGGTTCAGACAAGGTTTTCCAACTCCGTGCCTAAATGTCACTTTCACAGCGAAATAAGCCCAGTTTGGCCCTGTTCACTTTTGCTTAGCAGAGTCTGTATCTTCAAAACTAGACACTCTGCAGGCCTATAAGCTTGGCTGGGGGCAGAGAAGCAGAGTCTGAGCAGCTACAGGAAGGATGGAGGGGTTCAGACAAGGTTTTCCAACTCCGTGCCTAAATGTCACTTTCACAGCGAAATAAGCCCAGTTTGGCCCTGTTCACTTTTGCTTAGCAGAGTCTGTATCTTCAAAACTAGACACTCTGCAGGCCTATAAGCTTGGCTGGGGGCAGAGAAGCAGAGTCTGAGCAGCTACAGGAAGGATGGAGGGGTTCAGACAAGGTTTTCCAACTCCGTGCCTAAATGTCACTTTCACAGCGAAATAAGCCCAGTTTGGCCCTGTTCACTTTTGCTTAGCAGAGTCTGTATCTTCAAAACTAGACACTCTGCAGGCCTATAAGCTTGGCTGGGGGCAGAGAAGCAGAGTCTGAGCAGCTACAGGAAGGATGGAGGGGTTCAGACAAGGTTTTCCAAGTCCGTGCCTAAATGTCACTTTCACAGCGAAATAAGCCCAGTTTGGCCCTGTTCACTTTTGCTTAGCAGAGTCTGTATCTTCAAAACTAGACACTCTGCAGGCCTATATCAGCCCAATATCAATATCAGCCCAATATCAATATCAGCCCAATATCAGCATCAGCCCAATATCAGCATCAGCCCAATATCAGCATCAGCCCAATATCAGCATCAGCCCAATATCAGCATCAGCCCAATATCAGCATCAGCCCAATATCAGCATCAGCCCAATATCAGCATCAGCCCAATATCAGCATCAGCCCAATATCAGCATCAGCCCAATATCAGCATCAGCCCAATATCAGCATCAGCCCAATATCAGCATCAGCCCAATATCAGCATCAGCCCAATATCAGCATCAGCCCAATATCAGCATCAGCCCAATATCAGCATCAGCCCAATATCAGCATCAGCCCAATATCAGCATCAGCCCAATATCAGCATCAGCCCAATATCAGCATCAGCCCAATATCAGCATCAGCCCAATATCAGCATCAGCCCAATATCAGCATCAGCCCAATATCAGCATCAGCCCAATATCAGCATCAGCCCAATATCAGCATCAGCCCAATATCAGCATCAGCCCAATATCAGCATCAGCCCAATATCAGCATCAGCCCAATATCAGCATCAGCCCAATATCAGCATCAGCCCAATATCAGCATCAGCCCAATATCAGCATCAGCCCAATATCAGCATCAGCCCAATATCAGCATCAGCCCAATATCAGCATCAGCCCAATATCAGCATCAGCCCAATATCAGCATCAGCCCAATATCAGCATCAGCCCAATATCAGCATCAGCCCAATATCAGCATCAGCCCAATATCAGCATCAGCCCAATATCAGCATCAGCCCAATATCAGCATCAGCCCAATATCAGCATCAGCCCAATATCAGCATCAGCCCAATATCAGCATCAGCCCAATATCAGCATCAGCCCAATATCAGCATCAGCCCAATATCAGCATCAGCCCAATATCAGCATCAGCCCAATATCAGCATCAGCCCAATATCAGCATCAGCCCAATATCAGCATCAGCCCAATATCAGCATCAGCCCAATATCAGCATCAGTCCAATATCAGCATCAGCCCAATATCAGCATCAGCCCAATATCAGCATCAGCCCAATATCAGCATCAGCCCAATATCAGCATCAGCCCAATATCAGCATCAGCCCAATATCAGCATCAGCCCAATATCAGCATCAGCCCAATATCAGCATCAGCCCAATATCAGCATCAGCCCAATATCAGCATCAGCCCAATATCAGCATCAGCCCAATATCAGCATCAGCCCAATATCAGCATCAGCCCAATATCAGCATCAGCCCAATATCAGCATCAGCCCAATATCAGCATCAGCCCAATATCAGCATCAGCCCAATATCAGCATCATCAGCCCAATATCAGCATCAGCCCAATATCAGCATCAGCCCAATATCAGCATCAGCCCAATATCAGCATCAGCCCAATATCAGCATCAGCCCAATATCAGCATCAGCCCAATATCAGCATCAGCCCAATATCAGCATCAGCCCAATATCAGCATCAGCCCAATATCAGCATCAGCCCAATATCAGCATCAGCCCAATATCAGCATCAGCCCAATATCAGCATCAGCCCAATATCAGCATCAGCCCAATATCAGCATCAGCCCAATATCAGCATCAGCCCAATATCAGCATCAGCCCAATATCAGCATCAGCCCAATATCAGCATCAGCCCAATATCAGCATCAGCCCAATATCAGCATCAGCCCAATATCAGCATCAGCCCAATATCAGCATCAGCCCAATATCAGCATCAGCCCAATATCAGCATCAGCCCAATATCAGCATCAGCCCAATATCAGCATCAGCCCAATATCAGCATCAGCCCAATATCAGCATCAGCCCAATATCAGCATCAGCCCAATATCAGCATCAGCCCAATATCAGCATCAGCCCAATATCAGCATCAGCCCAATATCAGCATCAGCCCAATATCAGCATCAGCCCAATATCAGCATCAGCCCAATATCAGCATCAGCCCAATATCAGCATCAGCCCAATATCAGCATCAGCCCAATATCAGCATCAGCCCAATATCAGCATCAGCCCTAGACACTCTGCAGGCCTATAAGCTTGGCTGGGGGCAGAGAAGCAGCCCAATATGATATAATATCAGCTGATGCTGATATTGGGCTGATGCTGATATTGGGCTGATGCTGATATTGGGCTGATGCTGATATTGGGCTGATGCTGATATTGGGCTGATGCTGATATTGGGCTGATGCTGATATTGGGCTGATGCTGATATTGGGCTGATGCTGATATTGGGCTGATGCTGATATTGGGCTGATGCTGATATTGGGCTGATGCTGATATTGGGCTGATGCTGATATTGGGCTGATGCTGATATTGGGCTGATGCTGATATTGGGCTGATGCTGATATTGGGCTGATGCTGATATTGGGCTGATGCTGATATTGGGCTGATGCTGATATTGGGCTGATGCTGATATTGGGCTGATGCTGATATTGGGCTGATGCTGATATTGGGCTGATGCTGATATTGGGCTGATGCTGATATTGGGCTGATGCTGATATTGGGCTGATGCTGATATTGGGCTGATGCTGATATTGGGCTGATGCTGATATTGGGCTGATGCTGATATTGGGCTGATGCTGATATTGGGCTGATGCTGATATTGGGCTGATGCTGATATTGGGCTGATGCTGATATTGGGCTGATGCTGATATTGGGCTGATGCTGATATTGGGCTGATGCTGATATTGGGCTGATGCTGATATTGGGCTGATGCTGATATTGGGCTGATGCTGATATTGGGCTGATGCTGATATTGGGCTGATGCTGATATTGGGCTGATGCTGATATTGGGCTGATGCTGATATTGGGCTGATGCTGATATTGGGCTGATGCTGATATTGGGCTGATGCTGATATTGGGCTGATGCTGATATTGGGCTGATGCTGATATTGGGCTGATGCTGATATTGGGCTGATGCTGATATTGGGCTGATGCTGATATTGGGCTGATATTGATATTGGGCTGATATTGATATTGGGCTGATATAGGCCTGCAGAGTGTCTAGTTTTGAAGATACAGACTCTGCTAAGCAAAAGTGAACAGGGCCAAACTGGGCTTATTTCGCTGTGAAAGTGACATTTAGGCACGGACTTGGAAAACCTTGTCTGAACCCCTCCATCCTTCCTGTAGCTGCTCAGACTCTGCTTCTCTGCCCCCAGCCAAGCTTATAGGCCTGCAGAGTGTCTAGTTTTGAAGATACAGACTCTGCTAAGCAAAAGTGAACAGGGCCAAACTGGGCTTATTTCGCTGTGAAAGTGACATTTAGGCACGGAGTTGGAAAACCTTGTCTGAACCCCTCCATCCTTCCTGTAGCTGCTCAGACTCTGCTTCTCTGCCCCCAGCCAAGCTTATAGGCCTGCAGAGTGTCTAGTTTTGAAGATACAGACTCTGCTAAGCAAAAGTGAACAGGGCCAAACTGGGCTTATTTCGCTGTGAAAGTGACATTTAGGCACGGAGTTGGAAAACCTTGTCTGAACCCCTCCATCCTTCCTGTAGCTGCTCAGACTCTGCTTCTCTGCCCCCAGCCAAGCTTATAGGCCTGCAGAGTGTCTAGTTTTGAAGATACAGACTCTGCTAAGCAAAAGTGAACAGGGCCAAACTGGGCTTATTTCGCTGTGAAAGTGACATTTAGGCACGGAGTTGGAAAACCTTGTCTGAACCCCTCCATCCTTCCTGTAGCTGCTCAGACTCTGCTTCTCTGCCCCCAGCCAAGCTTATAGGCCTGCAGAGTGTCTAGTTTTGAAGATACAGACTCTGCTAAGCAAAAGTGAACAGGGCCAAACTGGGCTTATTTCGCTGTGAAAGTGACATTTAGGCACGGAGTTGGAAAACCTTGTCTGAACCCCTCCATCCTTCCTGTAGCTGCTCAGACTCTGCTTCTCTGCCCCCAGCCAAGCTTATAGGCCTGCAGAGTGTCTAGTTTTGAAGATACAGACTCTGCTAAGCAAAAGTGAACAGGGCCAAACTGGGCTTATTTCGCTGTGAAAGTGACATTTAGGCACGGAGTTGGAAAACCTTGTCTGAACCCCTCCATCCTTCCTGTAGCTGCTCAGACTCTGCTTCTCTGCCCCCAGCCAAGCTTATAGGCCTGCAGAGTGTCTAGTTTTGAAGATACAGACTCTGCTAAGCAAAAGTGAACAGGGCCAAACTGGGCTTATTTCGCTGTGAAAGTGACATTTAGGCACGGAGTTGGAAAACCTTGTCTGAACCCCTCCATCCTTCCTGTAGCTGCTCAGACTCTGCTTCTCTGCCCCCAGCCAAGCTTATAGGCCTGCAGAGTGTCTAGTTTTGAAGATACAGACTCTGCTAAGCAAAAGTGAACAGGGCCAAACTGGGCTTATTTCGCTGTGAAAGTGACATTTAGGCACGGAGTTGGAAAACCTTGTCTGAACCCCTCCATCCTTCCTGTAGCTGCTCAGACTCTGCTTCTCTGCCCCCAGCCAAGCTTATAGGCCTGCAGAGTGTCTAGTTTTGAAGATACAGACTCTGCTAAGCAAAAGTGAACAGGGCCAAACTGGGCTTATTTCGCTGTGAAAGTGACATTTAGGCACGGAGTTGGAAAACCTTGTCTGAACCCCTCCATCCTTCCTGTAGCTGCTCAGACTCTGCTTCTCTGCCCCCAGCCAAGCTTATAGGCCTGCAGAGTGTCTAGTTTTGAAGATACAGACTCTGCTAAGCAAAAGTGAACAGGGCCAAACTGGGCTTATTTCGCTGTGAAAGTGACATTTAGGCACGGAGTTGGAAAACCTTGTCTGAACCCCTCCATCCTTCCTGTAGCTGCTCAGACTCTGCTTCTCTGCCCCCAGCCAAGCTTATAGGCCTGCAGAGTGTCTAGTTTTGAAGATACAGACTCTGCTAAGCAAAAGTGAACAGGGCCAAACTGGGCTTATTTCGCTGTGAAAGTGACATTTAGGCACGGAGTTGGAAAACCTTGTCTGAACCCCTCCATCCTTCCTGTAGCTGCTCAGACTCTGCTTCTCTGCCCCCAGCCAAGCTTATAGGCCTGCAGAGTGTCTAGTTTTGAAGATACAGACTCTGCTAAGCAAAAGTGAACAGGGCCAAACTGGGCTTATTTCGCTGTGAAAGTGACATTTAGGCACGGAGTTGGAAAACCTTGTCTGAACCCCTCCATCCTTCCTGTAGCTGCTCAGACTCTGCTTCTCTGCCCCCAGCCAAGCTTATAGGCCTGCAGAGTGTCTAGTTTTGAAGATAGAGACTCTGCTAAGCAAAAGTGAACAGGGCCAAACTGGGCTTATTTCGCTGTGAAAGTGACATTTAGGCACGGAGTTGGAAAACCTTGTCTGAACCCCTCCATCCTTCCTGTAGCTGCTCAGACTCTGCTTCTCTGCCCCCAGCCAAGCTTATAGGCCTGCAGAGTGTCTAGTTTTGAAGATACAGACTCTGCTAAGCAAAAGTGAACAGGGCCAAACTGGGCTTATTTCGCTGTGAAAGTGACATTTAGGCACGGAGTTGGAAAACCTTGTCTGAACCCCTCCATCCTTCCTGTAGCTGCTCAGACTCTGCTTCTCTGCCCCCAGCCAAGCTTATAGGCCTGCAGAGTGTCTAGTTTTGAAGATACAGACTCTGCTAAGCAAAAGTGAACAGGGCCAAACTGGGCTTATTTCGCTGTGAAAGTGACATTTAGGCACGGAGTTGGAAAACCTTGTCTGAACCCCTCCATCCTTCCTGTAGCTGCTCAGACTCTGCTTCTCTGCCCCCAGCCAAGCTTATAGGCCTGCAGAGTGTCTAGTTTTGAAGATACAGACTCTGCTAAGGAAAAGTGAACAGGGCCAAACTGGGCTTATTTCGCTGTGAAAGTGACATTTAGGCACGGAGTTGGAAAACCTTGTCTGAACCCCTCCATCCTTCCTGTAGCTGCTCAGACTCTGCTTCTCTGCCCCCAGCCAAGCTTATAGGCCTGCAGAGTGTCTAGTTTTGAAGATACAGACTCTGCTAAGCAAAAGTGAACAGGGCCAAACTGGGCTTATTTCGCTGTGAAAGTGACATTTAGGCACGGAGTTGGAAAACCTTGTCTGAACCCCTCCATCCTTCCTGTAGCTGCTCAGACTCTGCTTCTCTGCCCCCAGCCAAGCTTATAGGCCTGCAGAGTGTCTAGTTTTGAAGATACAGACTCTGCTAAGCAAAAGTGAACAGGGCCAAACTGGGCTTATTTCGCTGTGAAATTTCGATGTCACTTTCACAGCGAAATAAGCCCAGTTTGGCCCTGTTCACTTTTGCTTAGCAGAGTCTGTATCTTCAAAACTAGACACTCTGCAGGCCTATAAGCTTGGCTGGGGGCAGAGAAGCAGAGTCTGAGCAGCTACAGGAAGGATGGAGGGGTTCAGACAAGGTTTTCCAACTCCGTGCCTAAATGTCACTTTCACAGCGAAATAAGCCCAGTTTGGCCCTGTTCACTTTTGCTTAGCAGAGTCTGTATCTTCAAAACTAGACACTCTGCAGGCCTATAAGCTTGGCTGGGGGCAGAGAAGCAGAGTCTGAGCAGCTACAGGAAGGATGGAGGGGTTCAGACAAGGTTTTCCAACTCCGTGCCTAAATGTCACTTTCACAGCGAAATAAGCCCAGTTTGGCCCTGTTCACTTTTGCTTAGCAGAGTCTGTATCTTCAAAACTAGACACTCTGCAGGCCTATAAGCTTGGCTGGGGGCAGAGAAGCAGAGTCTGAGCAGCTACAGGAAGGATGGAGGGGTTCAGACAAGGTTTTCCAACTCCGTGCCTAAATGTCACTTTCACAGCGAAATAAGCCCAGTTTGGCCCTGTTCACTTTTGCTTAGCAGAGTCTGTATCTTCAAAACTAGACACTCTGCAGGCCTATAAGCTTGGCTGGGGGCAGAGAAGCAGAGTCTGAGCAGCTACAGGAAGGATGGAGGGGTTCAGACAAGGTTTTCCAACTCCGTGCCTAAATGTCACTTTCACAGCGAAATAAGCCCAGTTTGGCCCTGTTCACTTTTGCTTAGCAGAGTCTGTATCTTCAAAACTAGACACTCTGCAGGCCTATAAGCTTGGCTGGGGGCAGAGAAGCAGAGTCTGAGCAGCTACAGGAAGGATGGAGGGGTTCAGACAAGGTTTTCCAACTCCGTGCCTAAATGTCACTTTCACAGCGAAATAAGCCCAGTTTGGCCCTGTTCACTTTTGCTTAGCAGAGTCTGTATCTTCAAAACTAGACACTCTGCAGGCCTATAAGCTTGGCTGGGGGCAGAGAAGCAGAGTCTGAGCAGCTACAGGAAGGATGGAGGGGTTCAGACAAGGTTTTCCAACTCCGTGCCTAAATGTCACTTTCACAGCGAAATAAGCCCAGTTTGGCCCTGTTCACTTTTGCTTAGCAGAGTCTGTATCTTCAAAACTAGACACTCTGCAGGCCTATAAGCTTGGCTGGGGGCAGAGAAGCAGAGTCTGAGCAGCTACAGGAAGGATGGAGGGGTTCAGACAAGGTTTTCCAACTCCGTGCCTAAATGTCACTTTCACAGCGAAATAAGCCCAGTTTGGCCCTGTTCACTTTTGCTTAGCAGAGTCTGTATCTTCAAAACTAGACACTCTGCAGGCCTATAAGCTTGGCTGGGGGCAGAGAAGCAGAGTCTGAGCAGCTACAGGAAGGATGGAGGGGTTCAGACAAGGTTTTCCAACTCCGTGCCTAAATGTCACTTTCACAGCGAAATAAGCCCAGTTTGGCCCTGTTCACTTTTGCTTAGCAGAGTCTGTATCTTCAAAACTAGACACTCTGCAGGCCTATAAGCTTGGCTGGGGGCAGAGAAGCAGAGTCTGAGCAGCTACAGGAAGGATGGAGGGGTTCAGACAAGGTTTTCCAACTCCGTGCCTAAATGTCACTTTCACAGCGAAATAAGCCCAGTTTGGCCCTGTTCACTTTTGCTTAGCAGAGTCTGTATCTTCAAAACTAGACACTCTGCAGGCCTATAAGCTTGGCTGGGGGCAGAGAAGCAGAGTCTGAGCAGCTACAGGAAGGATGGAGGGGTTCAGACAAGGTTTTCCAACTCCGTGCCTAAATGTCACTTTCACAGCGAAATAAGCCCAGTTTGGCCCTGTTCACTTTTGCTTAGCAGAGTCTGTATCTTCAAAACTAGACACTCTGCAGGCCTATAAGCTTGGCTGGGGGCAGAGAAGCAGAGTCTGAGCAGCTACAGGAAGGATGGAGGGGTTCAGACAAGGTTTTCCAACTCCGTGCCTAAATGTCACTTTCACAGCGAAATAAGCCCAGTTTGGCCCTGTTCACTTTTGCTTAGCAGAGTCTGTATCTTCAAAACTAGACACTCTGCAGGCCTATAAGCTTGGCTGGGGGCAGAGAAGCAGAGTCTGAGCAGCTACAGGAAGGATGGAGGGGTTCAGACAAGGTTTTCCAACTCCGTGCCTAAATGTCACTTTCACAGCGAAATAAGCCCAGTTTGGCCCTGTTCACTTTTGCTTAGCAGAGTCTGTATCTTCAAAACTAGACACTCTGCAGGCCTATAAGCTTGGCTGGGGGCAGAGAAGCAGAGTCTGAGCAGCTACAGGAAGGATGGAGGGGTTCAGACAAGGTTTTCCAAGTCCGTGCCTAAATCTCACTTTCACAGCGAAATAAGCCCAGTTTGGCCCTGTTCACTTTTGCTTAGCAGAGTCTGTATCTTCAAAACTAGACACTCTGCAGGCCTATATCAGCCCAATATCAATATCAGCCCAATATCAATATCAGCCCAATATCAGCATCAGCCCAATATCAGCATCAGCCCAATATCAGCATCAGCCCAATATCAGCATCAGCCCAATATCAGCATCAGCCCAATATCAGCATCAGCCCAATATCAGCATCAGCCCAATATCAGCATCAGCCCAATATCAGCATCAGCCCAATATCAGCATCAGCCCAATATCAGCATCAGCCCAATATCAGCATCAGCCCAATATCAGCATCAGCCCAATATCAGCATCAGCCCAATATCAGCATCAGCCCAATATCAGCATCAGCCCAATATCAGCATCAGCCCAATATCAGCATCAGCCCAATATCAGCATCAGCCCAATATCAGCATCAGCCCAATATCAGCATCAGCCCAATATCAGCATCAGCCCAATATCAGCATCAGCCCAATATCAGCATCAGCCCAATATCAGCATCAGCCCAATATCAGCATCAGCCCAATATCAGCATCAGCCCAATATCAGCATCAGCCCAATATCAGCATCAGCCCAATATCAGCATCAGCCCAATATCAGCATCAGCCCAATATCAGCATCAGCCCAATATCAGCATCAGCCCAATATCAGCATCAGCCCAATATCAGCATCAGCCCAATATCAGCATCAGCCCAATATCAGCATCAGCCCAATATCAGCATCAGCCCAATATCAGCATCAGCCCAATATCAGCATCAGCCCAATATCAGCATCAGCCCAATATCAGCATCAGCCCAATATCAGCATCAGCCCAATATCAGCATCAGCCCAATATCAGCATCAGCCCAATATCAGCATCAGCCCAATATCAGCATCAGCCCAATATCAGCATCAGCCCAATATCAGCATCAGCCCAATATCAGCATCAGCCCAATATCAGCATCAGCCCAATATCAGCATCAGCCCAATATCAGCATCAGCCCAATATCAGCATCAGCCCAATATCAGCATCAGCCCAATATCAGCATCAGCCCAATATCAGCATCAGCCCAATATCAGCATCAGCCCAATATCAGCATCAGCCCAATATCAGCATCAGCCCAATATCAGCATCAGCCCAATATCAGCATCAGCCCAATATCAGCATCAGCCCAATATCAGCATCAGCCCAATATCAGCATCAGCCCAATATCAGCATCAGCCCAATATCAGCATCAGCCCAATATCAGCATCAGCCCAATATCAGCATCAGCCCAATATCAGCATCAGCCCAATATCAGCATCAGCCCTAGACACTCTGCAGGCCTATAAGCTTGGCTGGGGGCAGAGAAGCAGCCCAATATGATATAATATCAGCTGATGCTGATATTGGGCTGATGCTGATATTGGGCTGATGCTGATATTGGGCTGATGCTGATATTGGGCTGATGCTGATATTGGGCTGATGCTGATATTGGGCTGATGCTGATATTGGGCTGATGCTGATATTGGGCTGATGCTGATATTGGGCTGATGCTGATATTGGGCTGATGCTGATATTGGGCTGATGCTGATATTGGGCTGATGCTGATATTGGGCTGATGCTGATATTGGGCTGATGCTGATATTGGGCTGATGCTGATATTGGGCTGATGCTGATATTGGGCTGATGCTGATATTGGGCTGATGCTGATATTGGGCTGATGCTGATATTGGGCTGATGCTGATATTGGGCTGATGCTGATATTGGGCTGATGCTGATATTGGGCTGATGCTGATATTGGGCTGATGCTGATATTGGGCTGATGCTGATATTGGGCTGATGCTGATATTGGGCTGATGCTGATATTGGGCTGATGCTGATATTGGGCTGATGCTGATATTGGGCTGATGCTGATATTGGGCTGATGCTGATATTGGGCTGATGCTGATATTGGGCTGATGCTGATATTGGGCTGATGCTGATATTGGGCTGATGCTGATATTGGGCTGATGCTGATATTGGGCTGATGCTGATATTGGGCTGATGCTGATATTGGGCTGATGCTGATATTGGGCTGATGCTGATATTGGGCTGATGCTGATATTGGGCTGATGCTGATATTGGGCTGATGCTGATATTGGGCTGATGCTGATATTGGGCTGATGCTGATATTGGGCTGATGCTGATATTGGGCTGATGCTGATATTGGGCTGATGCTGATATTGGGCTGATGCTGATATTGGGCTGATGCTGATATTGGGCTGATGCTGATATTGGGCTGATGCTGATATTGGGCTGATGCTGATATTGGGCTGATGCTGATATTGGGCTGATGCTGATATTGGGCTGATGCTGATATTGGGCTGATGCTGATATTGGGCTGATGCTGATATTGGGCTGATGCTGATATTGGGCTGATGCTGATATTGGGCTGATGCTGATATTGGGCTGATGCTGATATTGGGCTGATGCTGATATTGGGCTGATGCTGATATTGGGCTGATGCTGATATTGGGCTGATGCTGATATTGGGCTGATGCTGATATTGGGCTGATGCTGATATTGGGCTGATGCTGATATTGGGCTGATGCTGATATTGGGCTGATGCTGATATTGGGCTGATGCTGATATTGGGCTGATATTGATATTGGGCTGATATTGATATTGGGCTGATATAGGCCTGCAGAGTGTCTAGTTTTGAAGATACAGACTCTGCTAAGCAAAAGTGAACAGGGCCAAACTGGGCTTATTTCGCTGTGAAAGTGAGATTTAGGCACGGACTTGGAAAACCTTGTCTGAACCCCTCCATCCTTCCTGTAGCTGCTCAGACTCTGCTTCTCTGCCCCCAGCCAAGCTTATAGGCCTGCAGAGTGTCTAGTTTTGAAGATACAGACTCTGCTAAGCAAAAGTGAACAGGGCCAAACTGGGCTTATTTCGCTGTGAAAGTGACATTTAGGCACGGAGTTGGAAAACCTTGTCTGAACCCCTCCATCCTTCCTGTAGCTGCTCAGACTCTGCTTCTCTGCCCCAGCCAAGCTTATAGGCCTGCAGAGTGTCTAGTTTTGAAGATACAGACTCTGCTAAGCAAAAGTGAACAGGGCCAAACTGGGCTTATTTCGCTGTGAAAGTGACATTTAGGCACGGAGTTGGAAAACCTTGTCTGAACCCCTCCATCCTTCCTGTAGCTGCTCAGACTCTGCTTCTCTGCCCCCAGCCAAGCTTATAGGCCTGCAGAGTGTCTAGTTTTGAAGATACAGACTCTGCTAAGCAAAAGTGAACAGGGCCAAACTGGGCTTATTTCGCTGTGAAAGTGACATTTAGGCACGGAGTTGGAAAACCTTGTCTGAACCCCTCCATCCTTCCTGTAGCTGCTCAGACTCTGCTTCTCTGCCCCCAGCCAAGCTTATAGGCCTGCAGAGTGTCTAGTTTTGAAGATACAGACTCTGCTAAGCAAAAGTGAACAGGGCCAAACTGGGCTTATTTCGCTGTGAAAGTGACATTTAGGCACGGAGTTGGAAAACCTTGTCTGAACCCCTCCATCCTTCCTGTAGCTGCTCAGACTCTGCTTCTCTGCCCCCAGCCAAGCTTATAGGCCTGCAGAGTGTCTAGTTTTGAAGATACAGACTCTGCTAAGCAAAAGTGAACAGGGCCAAACTGGGCTTATTTCGCTGTGAAAGTGACATTTAGGCACGGAGTTGGAAAACCTTGTCTGAACCCCTCCATCCTTCCTGTAGCTGCTCAGACTCTGCTTCTCTGCCCCAGCCAAGCTTATAGGCCTGCAGAGTGTCTAGTTTTGAAGATACAGACTCTGCTAAGCAAAAGTGAACAGGGCCAAACTGGGCTTATTTCGCTGTGAAAGTGACATTTAGGCACGGAGTTGGAAAACCTTGTCTGAACCCCTCCATCCTTCCTGTAGCTGCTCAGACTCTGCTTCTCTGCCCCCAGCCAAGCTTATAGGCCTGCAGAGTGTCTAGTTTTGAAGATACAGACTCTGCTAAGCAAAAGTGAACAGGGCCAAACTGGGCTTATTTCGCTGTGAAAGTGACATTTAGGCACGGAGTTGGAAAACCTTGTCTGAACCCCTCCATCCTTCCTGTAGCTGCTCAGACTCTGCTTCTCTGCCCCCAGCCAAGCTTATAGGCCTGCAGAGTGTCTAGTTTTGAAGATACAGACTCTGCTAAGCAAAAGTGAACAGGGCCAAACTGGGCTTATTTCGCTGTGAAAGTGACATTTAGGCACGGAGTTGGAAAACCTTGTCTGAACCCCTCCATCCTTCCTGTAGCTGCTCAGACTCTGCTTCTCTGCCCCCAGCCAAGCTTATAGGCCTGCAGAGTGTCTAGTTTTGAAGATACAGACTCTGCTAAGCAAAAGTGAACAGGGCCAAACTGGGCTTATTTCGCTGTGAAAGTGACATTTAGGCACGGAGTTGGAAAACCTTGTCTGAACCCCTCCATCCTTCCTGTAGCTGCTCAGACTCTGCTTCTCTGCCCCCAGCCAAGCTTATAGGCCTGCAGAGTGTCTAGTTTTGAAGATACAGACTCTGCTAAGCAAAAGTGAACAGGGCCAAACTGGGCTTATTTCGCTGTGAAAGTGACATTTAGGCACGGAGTTGGAAAACCTTGTCTGAACCCCTCCATCCTTCCTGTAGCTGCTCAGACTCTGCTTCTCTGCCCCCAGCCAAGCTTATAGGCCTGCAGAGTGTCTAGTTTTGAAGATACAGACTCTGCTAAGCAAAAGTGAACAGGGCCAAACTGGGCTT
>NW_027638323.1:5000-18361 GCF_951216825.1 Electrona antarctica
GTCCGTGGAGGTATTGCAGATGTGGTCCCTGACCAATACATTTAGTAATGTATAGGATTCGTTGAACTTTCTTTCCACTAGTTGAGAAACCGTGAAGTGAATGACCTGGCGACCTATGATGACCGTCCATGTAGTCATTAGTGTGATCAGATTTGACTGAGAGCCTGCCATCGCGCAAATTCCAGCTTTTCACCAGAGGAGAAAAACTTTTTATTTTTTTTTAAAATGAGCACAGGCAGACTCTGCACATACTAGAGCATGTCTGAAATAAGTGTCAGAGCTGAAATCGACATGTAAATATGAAATAAATGCTTAAACGTGTAGCTAGGTGTAATGTTAGAGACCACAGAAGTGAACCTTTCAAGCCTGTTTTCTCAACTCGCTGTTTTCTGCAAGACTTTACTCTATAAGCCATATCTCCAAAACTGGTGGGTCAAACTGAACAACCAATATGTCAATTTGAAGCTATGATTCCCTGCTTTCATATGACGTGAAAAAAACGAAAATTCAATAAAATCCAATGGCAGTCCCTCAGTCAAATTTAGTCACATTTACTGACAAGTTGGAGGTCAAGAAATTCAACAGAAAAAGGGGGTTTAATAGAATCTCAAGAAGGGGGAAGTGCAGCGGATTGTCTGGTTGAGTCATTATTATTAGGAAATGATTAGTTAATAAAAATAGATCATTGGTTGAGAAACAGTGGGATGTATACACATGGGATGCATAGCAAGTGTTACAAAAGCACTAATCTTAGCCCATATCCCCACCCAACACAACAGTGGTCCCCAGGTTGATTATAAGTCAGGGTGGTGGTCCCCAGGTTGATTCTAAGTCAGGGTGGTGGTCCCCAGATTGATTCTAAGTCAGGGTGGTGGTCCCCAGGTTGATTCTAAGTCAGGGTGGTGGTCCCCAGGTTGATTATAAGTCAGGGTGGTGGTCCCCAGGTTGATTATAAGTCAGGGTGGTGGTCCCCAGGTTGATTCTAAGTCAGGGTGGTGGTCCCCAGGTTGATTATAAGTCAGGGTGGTGGTCCCCAGGTTGATTCTAAGTCAGGGTGGTGGTCCCCAGGTTGATTCTAAGTCAGGGTGGTGGTCCCCAGGTTGATTCTAAGTCAGGGTGGTGGTCCCCAGGTTGATTCTAAGTCAGGGTGGTGGTCCCCAGGTTGATTATAAGTCAGGGTGGTGGTCCCCAGGTTGATTATAAGTCAGGGTGGTGGTCCCCAGGTTGATTATAAGTCAGGGTGGTGGTCCCCAGATTGATTCTAAGTCAGGGTGGTGGTCCCCAGGTTGATTCTAAGTCAGGGTGGTGGTCCCCAGGTTGATTCTAAGTCAGGGTGGTGGTCCCCAGGTTGATTATAAGTCAGGGTGGTAGTCCCCAGGTTGATTATAAGTCAGGGTGGTGGTCCCCAGGTTGATTCTAAGTCAGGGTGGTGGTCCCCAGGTTGATTCTAAGTCAGGGTGGTGGTCCCCAGGTTGATTCTAAGTCAGGGTGGTGGTCCCCAGGTTGATTCTAAGTCAGGGTGGTGGTCCCCAGGTTGATTATAAGTCAGGGTGGTGGTCCTCAGGTTGATTCTAAGTCAGGGTGGTGGTCCCCAGGTTGATTATAAGTCAGGGTGGTGGTCCCCAGGTTGATTCTAAGTCAGGGTGGTGGTCCCCAGGTTGATTATAAGGGTGGTGGTCCCCAGGTTGATTATAAGTCAGGGTGGTGGTCCCCAGGTTGATTATAAGGGTGGTGGTCCCCAGGTTGATTATAAGGGTGGTGGTCCCCAGGTTGATTATAAGGGTGGTGGTCCCCAGGTTGATTATAAGGGTGGTGGTCCCCAGGTTGATTATAAGGGTGGTGGTCCCCAGGTTGATTCTAAGTCAGGGTGGTGGTCCCCAGGTTGATTATAAGGGTGGTGGTCCCCAGGTTGATTATAAGGGTGGTGGTCCCCAGGTTGATTATAAGGGTGGTGGTCCCCAGGTTGATTATAAGGGTGGTGGTCCCCAGGTTGATTATAAGGGTGGTGGTCCCCAGGTTGATTATAAGGGTGGTGGTCCCCAGGTTGATTATAAGGGTGGTGGTCCCCAGGTTGATTATAAGGGTGGTGGTCCCCAGGTTGATTATAAGGGTGGTGGTCCCCAGGTTGATTATAAGGGTGGTGGTCCCCAGGTTGATTATAAGGGTGGTGGTCCCCAGGTTGATTATAAGGGTGGTGGTCCCCAGGTTGATTATAAGGGTGGTGGTCCCCAGGTTGATTATAAGGGTGGTGGTCCCCAGGTTGATTATAAGGGTGGTGGTCCCCAGGTTGATTATAAGGGTGGTGGTCCCCAGGTTGATTATAAGGGTGGTGGTCCCCAGGTTGATTATAAGGGTGGTGGTCCCCAGGTTGATTATAAGGGTGGTGGTCCCTCGTTCTCAATCAGTTGGAAAAACCCTGTTCTAGACCAGTGGTTCCCCAACCTTTTAACCTGTGGCCCAAAAGAGAAATGATATGTTTTGTTTTATTGTATTTCTTTTAAATGTAGGAAACAGAAAATAAACGGACCCATAATTAATTGTCATAGTGTTTGGGAACCACTGTTCTGCACGCACGCACGCACGCACGCACGCACGCACGCACGCACGCACGCACGCACGCACGCACGCACGCACGCACGCACGCACGCACGCACTTAGTTGGTCATGAAACAATGCTTAATAGGTGGTCTGTCTATGAGGGCCATTGGAAGGGAAAACATTGGACCCTGATAACGGCAGGGTACAATGCTGCCCTGTCTTCATCCCCTATTGGCTGGCCTATCAACAGCTCAGCCATCAGACATACTGTCTTCATCCCCTATTGGCTGGCCTATCAGCAGCTCAGCCATCAGACATACTGTCTTCATCCCCTATTGGCTGGCCTATCAGCAGCTCAGCCATCAGACACCACTGTGTGTGTGTGGTGTCTGCCCCTATGCCCACATATCCAACATCGGCTCAGCTCTGCCTCCAGATCTTGACAAGTTAGCCTGCCGGATTCTGTGACTTCCAATTCCTGCCTATAAACTCTCTTGAAGCTGAACGCTTCTCTCAGTTCCATCCATCCAGCTAAACTCCTCTCTGAGTTCCTAGCTAAACTTTTTTATTTCTAGCAAAACCCTCTCTCCGTTTTAAACTCTTGATTGTGTGTGTGTGTGTGTGTGTGTGTGTGTGTGTGTGTGTGTGTGTGTGTGTGTGTGTGTGTGTGTGTGTGTGTGTGTGTGTGTGTGTGTGTGTGTGTGTGTGTGTGTGTGTGTGTGTGTGTGTGTGTGTGTGCGTGCATGTGCGTGCGTGCGTGCTACTAGTTATAGTTACTAGTTATAATTGACCAGTCTCAAACATCAGAACAATTACACGCTTTTCTGTCTCTTGTTTAGCCCAAACTACACCAATGATTCGTCACGCAACTCCTTGCAACCATTATCCGCTATATGGCAGTTGCGAGGAGTTGCAACTGGTGTGGTTTGGGCCTTATAGGCTCTCTCAATATCTGTCTCTCTCGATGTATTTCTGTCTCCACCTCTCTGTCTGTCTGTCTGTCTGTCTGTCTGTCTGTCTGTCTGTCTGTCTGTCTGTCTGTCTGTCTGTCTGTCTGTCTGTCTGTATCGCTCTCTTTGCATGACAATGCATGTGCGTGTATGAGTCATATGTGTCTAAGCAGCTAGATGGATGGCCAACGTCCTCTGTACTCTGTAAAAGCTGTCTGTCTGAACAACGCCTGTCTCTGTGTGTCCTGCATGTTGCAGTAAAAGCTGTCTGTCTGAATAACGCTTGTCTGTCTCTCTCTGTGTCCTGCATGATGCAGTCAGAGTACCAGTTGATGTCCTACAGCCAGACAGAGTGTGGGAAGGGCAAGTGTCCATATGACCCTCATCAGAGAACGGCCTCTGCCGTCGTCGGTAAGAACTGTTCGCTCAAAAGTGCTGCTGTGGTTTTTGTGTGTGGCTGAGAGACTGTATATAGTTCAGTGCATGACAAGGAAGTCAACTTAATAAATAAAGGAAGAGTCTGCACTCCCCCCCCCCCCCCCCCCCCCCCCCACTTCATGTGTCTAAAATGACACCAAGGAAACCTTTGAACTGTACTTGGTCTTCGTCAGGGACCCAGGTGTTACTAATATACCAATCAACTTGTAATCAAAGCTTTTTTTTCCTTTTTTGTTTTTGACCAGTTTTGGTGTAGTGTTTAAGCTGTTTTGTAGCCGGTAATGAAATTCAAGGAAAATCATTTGGCTTCGTTCTTGTTTCTGATTGTGGGCAATATTGACACGTAACGTCTATACTGTACATGTTCAGTTTCATTTTAGTTGATCTAGAAATTAGACAAATGTACCAGTTTCATGTGAACTTGATGTTAGTCCAAAAGCAGGCTCCGAATAACCGTGTGTGTGTGTGTGTGTGTGTGCGTGTGCGTGTGCGTGTGCGTGTGCGTGTGCGTGTGTGTGTGTGTGTGTGTGTGCGTGTGCGTGCGTGTGTGCGCACGTGCGTGCGTGTGCGCGTGCGTCCAGACGGAGAGCTGTATGCCGGCATCACCTCGGACTTCATGAGCCGAGACTCCGCCTTCTTCCGTAGCCTAGGCAACCGCCATGTGATCCGTACGGAGCAGTACGACTCCACCTGGTTGCAGGGTAAGTCTGACCCTCTGGAACCCTGACCCCTTAAACCCTATGACCTCTGACCCCTGAACCCCCAAGATTGACCCCTTTTAATCCCACTCCGACTGTGAGAGTTTTGCAAATACGTCCAACAATATATATATATATATATTAGGGATGCACCGAAAGGGAAATTCTTGGCCGAAAACCGAATATCCGAATATGATTAATATTCTGTCATGGCCTTAAAGCTACCTGATTTATGGCAAAATAAATGGTTATGGCAAAACGTAACTTAAATAATAATTTAACTATTATTTATGGGTCCATAAAACATTTATTCAGCTCTTTTGAATGCATTAATTGCATACACTATTAGTATTCGGTGATATATTTTCTGCCTATTCGTGCCGAAAACCGAATAGGCCGAAAATGCATTTTTATAGGCATTTTCTGCCGAATATTTTCTGCACCTGACCAACTTCATTAGACAGATTGAGTGTGCTTGTTTTTTTGTTTTCTAATCTCTAGACAAGCAATTGTTACCATTAAAAAAAACCTTTGTTGGAAGGTGTGCTTTTAACGTGTGTGTGTGTGTGTGTGTGTGTGTGTGTGTGCCTTTTGGCACGCAATCAGATATATGTTTGTTCTAGACGCCGGGTGGTAGAATCGGCCGTGCCATCTGTGGAATGATAATGACATGGGGAGATTAAGCCATTTAGGCCCGACGTCGAAATTTAAAAAATATCTTCAAAATCCTGACAGTTTTCTGTTTTTGTATCAGTGGTGCTCAATATTTCATGTCAAGGACCCCAGAAATTATATGTATGCCTCCGCAACCCCATCTGAAAATATGTTGTTCCAGGGACCTCCCCAGAAGCAAAGATTTGAGAGTTAAAATGTTCACTTTGTAATGCACATCTTCACGATTTTTCAAAAATAGCAGACCTACAAGCTCGTAGCGCGCCACTCGGTGGCGCGCTACGAGCTTGTAGATCTGCTATTTTTCAATAGCTAAAGCATAACATAATGCTAACACCAAAAGGGGTTCCCGCCCAAAATGGATTAACACAGAGAGCTCAGAATGGCTGTTCTGTGGCTCAGTCATTCAAGAGTCAAGACACATAAACGACATAGATCAGGGGGTTTCAACTGCAGGTGGTCCATGTATTGCACATGTGTGGCCCCTGACCATGTATTTAGTAATGTAGGAAAGTGAAGATTTTTATCGATCACTAGTTGAACTAAATGACCTGGTGACATATTATGACGACACGTCAATGTTGTCATTATTACTGGGAAGTCAAGAACTTCCACAGAACAGGGAGTTAGCAGGTTTCCTTGTTGAGTCATCATTGTTAGGAAATGTGCCCAAATAACCAGTCGCATGTGTCTGCTCTCTCATACACTTGGGAAAGTGTCTTGTTTACAACTGAAACGGACTTCCTGTGCATAACTTCCTCTTCAAAATAAGAGCCACATGTAATGATTAGTCAACGCTAGTTTTATTTCTAAGTCTACTTACAGTACATTAACATCACATGAACATAGTACTCTTATTATGCATATCGCATTCTCGCAGATACATATTTTCGAGCGCCAACCCTAACGAGCGAAGGTTCGAACCTCGAATGTTCGGGGACAGCCTTAAGTTAGGCGTCATGACCATTTGATGAATGTCACTCCCCTTCTTTCTCTCTCTCTCTCTCTCTCTCTCTCTCTCTCTCTCTTGTACCTAGTAAAGGCTCAGAAAATCCCCCAAATATCATTAAACAGCTCATCGATTGGCAAACCATTGCTTTGGAGATCTTCACTCCAATGAGGAGGTTATAATAAGAAACATCTGTAGAGAAACCTCAGTAGGATTATTGTCTCATGGAATCCCTGGGATCATTACAGTGAGTGTGACCACATTACATAACGACCATAAGAGACAACCTTAGTAGGCAATTTTTTATGATTGGCTGCCTCTAGGCTGCCTCTAAGCCAATGGGAGACTTACCCATAAAAGCTGCAGTCTGATGTTGTGTTGGACGGACGTAGCTTGTGGCAACAGAAGCTAATGTTATGAGCTACCTGTAGCTGAGGAACAGAAGAACGTCAGAAACGAACAAAACCAACGGCCGGGAGGTTGTGACACAAAGGTTGTTGGGGTGGAAAGTAGAAAAAGAAATGCAGCACTTGTTGCATTTGGTTCTTGTTAGTTTCTCTTTGTGGTTATTTTTCTGTTTGTAAGGCTGCCAGTTCCCACCTGATGTCGTGTGGGAGTTCAGACTGATCCAGACCATACTGAATGACTGCTAGCTTGCATAACATCTTCAAACTAGGACTTAAGTCTAAGACATACAGTTTATGTATGCCTTCTCTTGTGCAGATTACACGATCCCCCACCATGCAAGAGAACCATTTATACCTAGACGACAGGACTTTCCCCTTGGGCTCAACCCTCTTCCAGGAGAAGCTCTCTGGACTAAATCTCCACATATCGTTGTACTGCAGGTTGTAGCCACCAAATATGTACAGCTCTCCATTGTAGGCAAAATCTGCATGACCGGCTCGTCTTTCTGGAAGCTGTTTAGAGCTTATAGGCGTAGTTAGCCAGGAGTTGGTCTCTGTGTCAAATACATTGATGGTCTTTTTAGGATAGTCATCTGATGGCCCTGTGCCCCCAAATACAAATATCTTTGCCCCGATGATGGTGGCAGTGTGATCTTGTGAATATCTGCGTGATGGTGGAGTGCCTCTGGTGTTAATTAAATACCAGACCATTGTGGTGGTGTCCAACCTGTACATATCATTAAAGTAGTTGTTTCTATACTGGACGGATCCTCCATATATATACATGCCCATGCCCAAGACACAGGCTGAGTGGCCGGACCTCCCCTCTGGAATGGACCCAGACACCCGTGGTTTGAACCATGTGTGGGCGTCGACATCAAATGCATACAGCACGTTGCAGTAAGGAGACCCTCCCCAGATGTAGGCGATATATTCTATCAGCACAGCTGTGTAGCCACGGCACCTGGAAGGAATCTCAAGGTGACCTCCTCTTCCAGGCGTCAGTGGAGGCGATTTCATCCAGCGCAAAGACACAGTGTCAAAGACGTTCACGTCAATCTTCCCGTCAATCTTCACGTTCTTAACATCCAGAACTTTGTTCTGTCCAAAGAAGTAGAGCTTGTGTCCCACTGCTAGAATAGCATGCTGTAGTATCTCTGGAGGCCCCTTCAGATGCATCGTCCAATGAAACATTTTGAACACAACAATATTGAATTCAAGTAAACCTTATGGGTGTCTTGTTGCCCTGTAGAAGAGCTCAAGAGCCAAAGACTTACGTTTCTAGAATCTTAGTCAAAAGGGCCTTGGCGAAAACAGTCTCGGTAAAAATCCGTGGCAAAGAGTTTAGTCTTGGAGAACACAGCCTGCTGGAGAGGCTGCTGTGCTTTGTATCCTGTTAGCTAGATTACTCGTGTCATACTGGTGAGGTCACATCTAAGTATGACATCAGTGACATTCTGTGAAGAATCGGACAGATCCGTCTTGATCACATGACTATAGAGATACATACCGATTTGCGTGGCGTTTGCATACAATCTGTAGGAGTAATATAAAAATCACATGTGTGAAGTGAAGGGCGCTCTTATCATACATCATCATCATACATCAGCCAATCAAATCATCACATTCTGTGCTATGGACACACACACACAAAGCTGCGCGTAGGATAAAAAAAAACGTTTTACAAGAGCCGGCCTCCTGGTGGCGCTATAAAGGTCATGAGGCTGATGTTCAAACTGGACCTGCAATTTTTGGAAGCCCGGATGGGTCACGACCTTAGAGTATATATGAATAGAGACGGCACCCGGATGAAACCCTGAGGCGAAATGGACATAGTGGCCGAATTTGATATTGCAGCGTGGGCCCAAACACATGAACGCACTGGTCCGTTGACTATCATTGTGCACGTTCACGATGACACGTGAACGCTGAATGCCTGCAATGATAGTCAGCGGCAGCGCGTTCATGTGTTTGGGCCCAATCCATCCCAGAATGCACTCTGTTCCTACCCAGAATGCACAGTGAAATCACCTCATGCGCTTTTGAGCAACTTAATGCAAGTGGATGGGAGGAGAACTCGGGTGCCGTCTCTATTCATATATACTCTAAGGTCACGACAGATACGTTTGTTTTATACTGATTCATACTGATGGGTGTCTTGTTGCCCTGTAGAAGAGCTCAAGAGCCAAATAGTTACGTTTATAGATTCTAGAATCTTAGTCAAAAGAGTCTTGATGAAAACCTCCTGGGGAATCCTGAGGTTTTTCCAAGGCCAGTGAGTTGATGTAATAACTCCATCTGATCCTTGATCTGCCCTGCGGTCTCCACCCAGTGGAGATGTCAAATCTGGCCAGTCATTGTCACTGGCATTTAATGTTTGTTTTGGAACAATGACGTAAAATGACTTTCTCTTCTTTGTAAACTCCATTGTGTTTCCTCATGTCTCCCTTCTCTCTTTCGCTCGTTTTTTTTTCCGTGCCGTCTTCCATTTATAATGGCTATATATCACTTCTAGCTGATTCTGTCTTTTCCTCACTCCTCCTCTCATTTCTCTCCCTGTCTCATTGTTCCGTTCTTTTCTCTGCCTTCTCCCTGCATTATGCTTCCAAAACTGACCCCCATGGTGCGTCTCTCGTTCTTTCTATAGCCGCGACTTTCTCCCTGCATGCAGACATCTTCCTTTATCTCCATTATCACTTATTGTCATTGTCACGGAATGAGACAGGTGTTGGACCGAAGTGCAGAACCACACAGGAAGGCAGGCAGATGAAGTTTAAATGAAGATTTATTTACCAACACAGGACATGCATGGGCTGGACACACCATAACATAAACTATACACTAGCAGCAGGGAACACAAGGAACTGAGGGTTTAAGTAGACACAGGGATAACAATACACAGGTGAACAGAACTAACAATCAACACTGGGATAGGCTGGGAGACTAAGAGGACACAGGTGGAGAAAACTAGTAATCACAGGGAGGTGAGACAACACAGGAAACAGTAACTAGGGAAAATAGGAAACACTAGGACATGACTACATAATAAAAGTATACAACAGACAGATACACTGACACCACGCTAGACAGGAACACCCAAAAACGTCACATCCGGTTTTAGCCTAGGGTAAGAATTTTCTATGGCTGCCAATGCAACTTGGTCCAATCCTTAATCACATACGGACAAACATCTATGCCGATGCTATCTAACTTGCGGAGGTAGCGTGCCTTGTCCACGGGCAACAGATCTTTCAACGTATGGCATTTCAAATACGTTTGATAATCGCTACTCTGCTCAATATTGTTTTGAAAATGCCCGAAAAATTGCATTGCAGTGAACGAGAGCAAATCACAACTTCCCCAGGGGGTGGGCGGAGTCACAGTTTGAGGCGCTGATTACGCGCCGTGGTGTCAGTGTATAGCCGCAACTTTCTCCATCTTCCTTTATCTCCATTATCACTTATTCTCATAGATTCTCTCTCACTCCTTCTCTCTTCTTTTACCTCTTCCTTCTTTCAAATGCCTGGTTAGAACCCCAGTGTTGTTTTTGGCAGCAAATTTAGATTGTAGTCTTTTGAATAGCTTTCATTATAGTTTTAGTCACATTGTAGTCACCTGGAATGTTTTTGTGTTAGTCTAGTTTCAGTCTGACTAAATATCATAAGATTTTAGTCGACTAAATCTTCAGTTGATTTAGTCGACTAAAATTATTTTGGTGGGCCTTAATGCCGTCGTAATTTTTTTGTTTTTACACATGCTGAAAATAGCCTATCTACAAGCTCGTAGATCTGCTGTTTTCAGCATGCAACGTGTAAGTGTAAAATGACTTATGGATCTCTTGTCCACTAGTCCCTTCCTAACATTTTCGTCTAGTTTGTATTCGTTGACGAAATTGTCAGTATATGTAGTCTTAGTTTTAGTCATCGTACCTTAGTTTTCATTTAGTTTCCATTTAGTTTTCGTCAGTGAAAAAAGGTAGTCGACGAACATTTTTCGTCTTAGTTTTAGTCGACGAAAACAACACTTGTTAGCCCCCCATGATCAGCTCTCTGAGGGGACTATAGTTTTGTGCCCCATTTGTCCGAGGTCTTGTCCAGAACATTTCTCCTATACCACAAAGCTAAACGGAACCATACAGTACCAAACTATATATTTAGGGAAGGCAGTGACCAAAAGTACCTCACTCTGACCTCATAAAAAACATTCATATTATTATTAGTATGATGTATTATTGAGGGGCGCTAGCCCCTCCTATAAACAGCTATAGTGTAGATTCTGTCTGAACACAAACATTAAATGCCATTAGCAATGAATGGAGAATTTACGTCATATGTGTCTGAGCAAATCGGCTGTGGGTATGTCTGTGGCCAATAAGGGACCACCATTCTTGATGATGACGTGCGATGATTAGAGCGCCCCTCACTTCACACGGGTGTGATTTTTTAATATTAATTCCTGGAGTCTTTCATAATGGCAGCGGAATTATTAAGCGCTTTAAAATATCTCACAAAGATCCTGATTGCTCGAGTATACGATTCTAAAGTATAGTCCTAGCTGGGAGTTATTCCTCCTAGAACGGACGGCCTCATTTAGGGATTTCAAAGCACCTTTCCCTCTGTGGGACTCCTCTTGAATTCCTACAGGATTCCTTCAAAAGAAAAACCATGCATGGGCCATGGCTCAGTGGTCCAGGCACCTTGGCTGGTAATCCAGTCTGGCAGTGTGCCGCGGGTTCGACTCCCGATCCCGATGGCCTTTACCGCATGTCTTCCCCCCAATCTCTCTCCCCATTTCCTGTCAGCCTACTTTCTGTCCCTCCATAAAAAAAAATATATATAAAATAAAGGCGAAAGCCACAAAAAACATAAAAAAAAGGAAAACCATGCATTATTATTATTATTATTATTATAGTAATTATTCCTGCATTAATCGCCGTCACAACTGTCCCGTAGGAATGACCATGACATCTGAGCTTTTATTTATTTAGTATTTTTTTGAAGAGCTCTCTCTCCCCCTCCCACCCTCCCTCTCCCCCCTCCCCCTCCCTCCCCCCCCCCCCCCCCCCCACGCAGATGCTCACTTCGTGCGGGTAGCGTCGTTGTCTGAGACTGATAACCCCGAGGACGATAAAGTGTACGTCTTCTTCACGGAGCGCGCGCAGGAGGCCGAGGGGGCCGCCGGGAAGATCATCTACTCCAGAGTGGCCCGCGTCTGCAAGGTATTTGGAATATGTGATTCTGTGTGTGTGTGTGTGTGTGTGTGTGTGTGTGTGTGTGTGTGTGTGTGTGTGTGTGTGTGTGTGTGTGTGTGTGTGTGTGTGCGTGTGCGTGTGTGCGTGTGTGTCTTTTTAGATCAATCAATCTCCTCCTGTTTGGTTTACATAGTTGGTGTGTGCAGGTGTGTACGTGATGGCGACAGACGGTGTGCGTATGGTCTAACGTTGCCTGCATGGCTGTGTTTATCGCGTTTAGGCCTGACGTCGAAATAAATAAAAAAAGTCTATAAAATATATATTCAAAGATTTGTGCCGCATTTTCACGATTTTTCAAAAATAGCAGACCTACAAGCTCGTAGCGCGCCACTCGGTGGCGCGCTATGAGCTTGTAGATCTGCTATTTTTCAATAGCTAAATAATGCTTAGTTAAAACATCCAAAACGGGTTTCCCGTCCAGAATGGGTTATGTAACAGGATGAACCTGTGACTAGTACGTGGTGTGATGGATCTGTGTGTTTATGTTTACGTTTGTCACGGCCGCCACTGTCGCTGTCTCCTCCCGGCGATAACATATAATCTCTGGCCCAGTGTAGTGGAGTGTATACGTGCATGGTTGAGTGCGCACTAATGTAACTGTTTGTGTGTGTGTGTGGCTGTGCACGTGCCCACACACATACCTAAAGTGTGTGTCTGTGTCTTTTTACAGTCTACGGCGCATACATGCCTGCAGGGCCTGTGAACGTACGAGGTTGATGAAAAATTGATTTCGTTTAATGGGATTACAGGACTAAAAAAAAACTATTATACAGACGTTAAATCCGGTAATCGGATTGTAGAATTGAATGAATTTGATTAGAACAGATCAACAAAAAAAATCTATTAGAAGTTAATTGAGGATAAGTATAGCCCCCCTAGACATAACCATTTCTCTTCCATTGTCTTTCTTGTGTGTGTGTGTGTGTATGGATGTATGTGCGTGCGTGTGCGTGTGCGTGCGTGCACGTGCATAGAATGACATAGGAGGCCAGAGAAGCCTGGTGAACAAATGGAGCACATTCCAGAAAGCCAGAATGGTGTGTTCAGTTCCTGGGCCAGACGGCATACAGACACACTTCGACCAACTCCGTGAGTATACAGAAAGAAAAAAAACACACACGCATAAATTGTGCTTCACGGTCTGGTTTTGACATACTGGTATGTATGTGTGTTTTCAGTCAACCAGAAATTATACCTGCAGAAGCTGGCACACTGTGCGTGTGTGTGTAGTGTATGCGCGCACGCACGCACGCAGGCATGCAGGCATGCACGCACACACAGTCACACACACACTAAAGCAATAAATATAGTAAAAAACAGTATAGAGATAGGTCAAGTTGAGGTGCGTTTCGCCGTACTCTTGGTTCATATAGAATTCTAGATGTTAACTGTAAGTGTGTGTGTGTGTGTGTGTGCTATTGATCAGCTGCTCTTTGATGTAATTCTGGAAGCCTTTTC
>NW_027638322.1:15000-17500 GCF_951216825.1 Electrona antarctica
TCTCCCATCCAAGTACTGACCAGGCCCTACCCTGCTTAGCTTCCGAGATCGGACGAGATCGGGCGTGTTCAGGGTGGTATGGCCGTAAGCGACAGCTGAGAAGGCCGGCACGGCTCATGTACACAGCAGATGGCTTTGGCCAATGCCTTTCATGAAAAGGCTTACGGCACCTGGTATTCCCAGGCAGTCTCCCATCCAAGTACTGACCAGGCCCTACCCTGCTTAGCTTCCGAGATCGGACGAGTTCAGGGTGGTATGGCCGTAAGCGACAGCAGAGGTGGCCGGCACGGCTCATGTACACAGCAGATGGCTTTGGCCAATGCCTTTCATGAAAAAGCTTACGGCACCTGGTATTCCCAGGCAGTCTCCCATCCAAGTACTGACCAGGCCCTACCCTGCTTAGCTTCCGAGATCGGACGAGATCGGGCGTGTTCAGGGTGGTATGGCCGTAAGCGACAGCAGAGGTGGCCGGCACGGCTCATGTACACAGCAGATGGCTTTGGCCAATGCCTTTCATGAAAATGCTTACGGCACCTGGTATTCCCAGGCAGTCTCCCATCCAAGTACTGACCAGGCCCTACCCTGCTTAGCTTCCGAGATCGGACGAGATCGGGCGTGTTCAGGGTGGTATGGCCGTAAGCGACAGCAGAGGTGGCCGGCACGGCTCATGTACACAGCAGATGGCTTTGGCCAATGCCTTTCATGAAAAAGCTTACGGCACCTGGTATTCCCAGGCAGTCTCCCATCCAAGTACTGACCAGGCCCTACCCTGCTTAGCTTCCGAGATCGGACGAGATCGGGCGTGTTCAGGGTGGTATGGCCGTAAGCGACAGCAGAGTTGGCCGGCACGGCTCATGTACACAGCAGATGGCTTTGGCCAAAGCCTTTCATGAAAAAGCGTACGGCACCTGGTATTCCCAGGCAGTCTCCCATCCAAGTACTGACCAGGCCCTATCCTGCTTAGCTTCCGAGATCGGACGAGCTCCGGCGTGTTCAGGGTGGTATGGCCGTAAGCGACAGCAGAAGTGGCCGGTACGGCTCATGTACAGTAGATGACAGTACATTTCTTTAACCATAGAAACATGGTTAAAACAATATGCGTCAGCCACATCTCTATTTATTACAAACAGGCCGTTTTTTTTTTCCATTCAACAAGGCGGAAGAAAGTGCACCGTTCCCGGCGGCACTGCAATGCCGGGTCGATGCGTGGAGTGAACGGAGCAAGCCCCTTTTTCAACTCCTGAGTCAAAAAATCCGTTTAATATTTAGTCCCCATATAGGGGACATATCAGATATTAAACTGATAAGAACAGATACTACACTTGATCTTAGCCAAAAGGCCGAGAAGCGATAACCCTCAAACTGACTGCTGTGAAGTCCGCTTCCTAGGCTAACGACATTCCCATCCGGTCTGATACCCACTTAGTCATCACCATATACCCACTTGGGCATTAGCATAACAATGACCTCTGTGACCTCTCTAAGGACCCATTGGTAGATGCTTACAGCACCGTGGAGTATGCAAGCTTGCAGATCTGCTATTTTCATAACATTTCAAAAATGACAAAAGTGGCCCATCCACATGCATGCTTGTAGGTAGCCATTTTCAACAACTTCCGTTGGTCGCAGAGGCTCGGGATTGCCACCGTTGGAAAGCTCGCACCTGAGATAGGGGGGGGGGGGGGGGGGGGAGTGGAGGTGCATGGGCGTCGGTAGTGGGGGTGGGGTAGGCGTTGTTAAAATGTTTAAAAAGTGGAAAAACTGGGACGCTTTGGAGAAGCACAAGGGGGCGCTGCTGTGCAGCAAGCCCTCGGCCGTGCCCCGCCCACATTGGGGGCGTTGTTTTAAAATGTGGGTGTGGCCTATCAGAGCGTAGAACAACTCTGGTCTCTCTTCATGACGGATACAAAACTATATGTTGTGTTTGGCCCTACCTCTGGTAGGGGTTTATCAATTGTCTGGGGCCATTGTCACTTGCTCCGCGAGTGGGAATCGAACTCACAGCCCTCCGCATTAGAGTCAGTTGCATTGACCACTAGTCCATTGCCCTCCCTAGACCCTGAACAGATCAGGATTCTATATAAAGGGATATTAGCTGGGTTTAAATAGAGCTTGAATGTTTAAAAAGTACTGGTCGGGATCCTGTTAAAAACGGCAACGTCCCAGAGGTGGATTTGAACCACCAACCTCTTGGTTTACAGCCAAGCACACTAGTCCACTGAGCCAAACAGGCTGTTGAGTGTTGAAGCAAAAGTGTGTGCATTGCAAATGGATTTGGAGTCCCAGGGGCGCGGCCGCTGTGCGCCCGTAGCCAATGGTGAAGATTCCAGGGGGGTGCTTAAGAGTGGGTACCCGGGTTCGGATGGAGAGCCGGGTTGTGGGTTTAGCTGGCTTCGGGCCTGGCACCCCGGTGGGGGCCCAAGGCTCCCTGGGTCCGCGTGGAGAGCCGGGCAAACCGGCTTTCTGCTGTCCACACTTAGAAGATTTTTACACTCGTACC
>NW_027638322.1:72500-75000 GCF_951216825.1 Electrona antarctica
TGTGGCCTATCAGAGCGTAGAACAACTCTGGTCTCTCTTCATGACGGATACAAAACTATATGTTGTGTTTGGCCCTACCTCTGGTAGGGGTTTATCAATTGTCTGGGGCCATTGTCACTTGCTCCGCGAGTGGGAATCGAACTCACAGCCCTCCGCATTAGAGTCAGTTGCATTGACCACTAGTCCATTGCCCGCCCTCCACCCTGAACAGATCAGGATTCTATATAAAGGGATATTAGCTGGGTTTAAATAGAGCTTGAATGTTTAAACAGTACTGGTCGGGATCCTGTTAAAAACGGCATCGTCCCAGAGGTGGATTTGAACCACCAACCTCTTGGTTTACAGCCAAGCACACTAGTCCACTGAGCCAAACAGGCTGTTGAGTGTTGAAGCAAAAGTGTGTGCATTGCAAATGGATTTGGAGTCCCAGGGGCGCGGCCGCTGTGCGCCCGTAGCCAATGGTGAAGATTCCAGGGGGGTGCTTAAGAGTGGGTACCCGGGTTCGGATGGAGAGCCGGGTTGTGGGTTTAGCTGGCTTCGGGCCTGGCACCCCGGTGGGGGCCCAAGGCTCCCTGGGTCCGCGTGGAGAGCCGGGCAAACCGGCTTTCTGCTGTCCACACTTAGAAGATTTTTACACTCGTACCCCGGAAGTCACGTTAGAGGCTGGCCCATGCCACCCCCTCCCCCGTGGGTTACCCGGGTCCGGGTGGAGAGCCGGGTTCCCACTTTAGCCGAGTTCTGAGTGGGCACCCCGGCAGGGTGACAAGGCTCCCAGGGGCCGCGTGGAGAGCCGGGCAAAACGCCACATTGTGTGTCTTTCACGCTTTTCATGCTTTTCCACGCTTTGAAGATTTTTCACTTGCACTCCGGAATTCATGTACTCCTTCCGTCCCCCTCCCCCTCGGCCGCACCCCCGCCAACAAGTTCGTGCTGCACATGATCTGGTGTTTTGTCATTCAGTCTGCCGACATGAAAAAGCTTACAGCACCTGGTATTCCCAGGCAGTCTCCCATCCAAGTACTGACCAGGCCCTACCCTGCTTAGCTTCCGAGATCGGACGAGATCGGGCGTGTTCAGGGTGGTATGGCCGTACGCGACAGCAGAGGAGGCCGGCACGGCTCATGTACACAGCAGATGGCTTTGGCCAATGGCTTTCATGAAAAAGCTTACGGCACCTGGTATTCCCAGGCAGTCTCCCATCCAAGTACTGACCAGGCCCTACCCTGCTTAGCTTCCGAGATCGGACGAGATCGGGCGTGTTCAGGGTGGTATGGCCGTAAGCGACGGCAGAGGAGGCCGGCACGGCTCATGTACATAGCAGATGGCTTTGGCCAATGGCTTTCATGAAAAAGCTTACGGCACCTGGTATTCCCAGGCAGTCTCCCATCCAAGTACTGACCAGGCCCTACCCTGCTTAGCTTCCGAGATCGGACGAGATCGGGCGTGTTCAGGGTGGTATGGCCGTAAGCGACAGCTGAGAAGGCCGGCACGGCTCATGTACACAGCAGATGGCTTTGGCCAATGCCTTTCATGAAAAGGCTTACGGCACCTGGTATTCCCAGGCAGTCTCCCATCCAAGTACTGACCAGGCCCTACCCTGCTTAGCTTCCGAGATCGGACGAGTTCAGGGTGGTATGGCCGTAAGCGACAGCAGAGGTGGCCGGCACGGCTCATGTACACAGCAGATGGCTTTGGCCAATGCCTTTCATGAAAAAGCTTACGGCACCTGGTATTCCCAGGCAGTCTCCCATCCAAGTACTGACCAGGCCCTACCCTGCTTAGCTTCCGAGATCGGACGAGATCGGGCGTGTTCAGGGTGGTATGGCCGTAAGCGACAGCAGAGGTGGCCGGCACGGCTCATGTACACAGCAGATGGCTTTGGCCAATGCCTTTCATGAAAATGCTTACGGCACCTGGTATTCCCAGGCAGTCTCCCATCCAAGTACTGACCAGGCCCTACCCTGCTTAGCTTCCGAGATCGGACGAGATCGGGCGTGTTCAGGGTGGTATGGCCGTAAGCGACAGCAGAGGTGGCCGGCACGGCTCATGTACACAGCAGATGGCTTTGGCCAATGCCTTTCATGAAAAAGCTTACGGCACCTGGTATTCCCAGGCAGTCTCCCATCCAAGTACTGACCAGGCCCTACCCTGCTTAGCTTCCGAGATCGGACGAGATCGGGCGTGTTCAGGGTGGTATGGCCGTAAGCGACAGCAGAGTTGGCCGGCACGGCTCATGTACACAGCAGATGGCTTTGGCCAAAGCCTTTCATGAAAAAGCGTACAGCACCTGGTATTCCCAGGCAGTCTCCCATCCAAGTACTGACCAGGCCCTATCCTGCTTAGCTTCCGAGATCGGACGAGCTCCGGCGTGTTCAGGGTGGTATGGCCGTAAGCGACAGCAGAAGTGGCCGGTACGGCTCATGTACAGTAGATGACAGTACATTTCTTTAACCATAGAAACATGGTTAAAACAATATGCGTCAGCCACATCTCTATTTAT
>NW_027638322.1:95000-100000 GCF_951216825.1 Electrona antarctica
AGGGGTTTATCAATTGTCTGGGGCCATTGTCACTTGCTCCGCGAGTGGGAATCGAACTCACAGCCCTCCGCATTAGAGTCAGTTGCATTGACCACTAGTCCATTGCCCGACCTCCACCCTGAACAGATCAGGATTCTATATAAAGGGATATTAGCTGGGTTTAAATAGAGCTTGAATGTTTAAACAGTACTGGTCGGGATCCTGTTAAAAACGGCATCGTCCCAGAGGTGGATTTGAACCACCAACCTCTTGGTTTACAGCCAAGCACACTAGTCCACTGAGCCAAACAGGCTGTTGAGTGTTGAAGCAAAAGTGTGTGCATTGCAAATGGATTTGGAGTCCCAGGGGCGCGGCCGCTGTGCGCCCGTAGCCAATGGTGAAGATTCCAGGGGGGTGCTTAAGAGTGGGTACCCGGGTTCGGATGGAGAGCCGGGTTGTGGGTTTAGCTGGCTTCGGGCCTGGCACCCCGGTGGGGGCCCAAGGCTCCCTGGGTCCGCGTGGAGAGCCGGGCAAACCGGCTTTCTGCTGTCCACACTTAGAAGATTTTTACACTCGTACCCCGGAAGTCACGTTAGAGGCTGGCCCATGCCACCCCCTCCCCCGTGGGTTACCCGGGTCCGGGTGGAGAGCCGGGTTCCCACTTTAGCCGAGTTCTGAGTGGGCACCCCGGCAGGGTGACAAGGCTCCCAGGGGCCGCGTGGAGAGCCGGGCAAAACGCCACATTGTGTGTCTTTCACGCTTTTCATGCTTTTCCACGCTTTGAAGATTTTTCACTTGCACTCCGGAATTCATGTACTCCTTCCGTCCCCCTCCCCCTCGGCCGCACCCCCGCCAACAAGTTCGTGCTGCACATGATCTGGTGTTTTGTCATTCAGTCTGCCGACATGAAAAAGCTTACAGCACCTGGTATTCCCAGGCAGTCTCCCATCCAAGTACTGACCAGGCCCTACCCTGCTTAGCTTCCGAGATCGGACGAGATCGGGCGTGTTCAGGGTGGTATGGCCGTACGCGACAGCAGAGGAGGCCGGCACGGCTCATGTACACAGCAGATGGCTTTGGCCAATGCCTTTCATGAAAAAGCTTACGGCACCTGGTATTCCCAGGCAGTCTCCCATCCAAGTACTGACCAGGCCCTACCCTGCTTAGCTTCCGAGATCGGACGAGATCGGGCGTGTTCAGGGTGGTATGGCCGTAAGCGACGGCAGAGGAGGCAAGCACGGCTCATGTACATAGCAGATGGCTTTGGCCAATGGCTTTCATGAAAAAGCTTACGGCACCTGGTATTCCCAGGCAGTCTCCCATCCAAGTACTGACCAGGCCCTACCCTGCTTAGCTTCCGAGATCGGACGAGATCGGGCGTGTTCAGGGTGGTATGGCCGTAAGCGACAGCTGAGAAGGCCGGCACGGCTCATGTACACAGCAGATGGCTTTGGCCAATGCCTTTCATGAAAAGGCTTACGGCACCTGGTATTCCCAGGCAGTCTCCCATCCAAGTACTGACCAGGCCCTACCCTGCTTAGCTTCCGAGATCGGACGAGCTCCGGCGTGTTCAGGGTGGTATGGCCGTAAGCGACAGCAGAAGTGGCCGGTACGGCTCATGTACAGTAGATGACAGTACATTTCTTTAACCATAGAAACATGGTTAAAACAATATGCGTCAGCCACATCTCTATTTATTACAAACAGGCCGTTTTTTTTTCTCCATTCAACAAGGCGGAAGAAAGTGCACCGTTCCCGGCGGCACTGCAATGCCGGGTCGATGCGTGGAGTGAACGGAGCAAGCCCCTTTTTCAACTCCTGAGTCAAAAAATCCGTTTAATATTTAGTCCCCATATAGGGGACATATCAGATATTAAACTGATAAGAACAGATACTACACTTGATCTTAGCCAAAAGGCCGAGAAGCGATAACCCTCAAACTGACTGCTGTGAAGTCCGCTTCCTAGGCTAACGACATTCCCATCCGGTCTGATACCCACTTAGTCATCACCATATACCCACTTGGGCATTAGCATAACAATGACCTCTGTGACCTCTCTAAGGACCCATTGGTAGATGCTTACAGCACCGTGGAGTATGCAAGCTTGCAGATCTGCTATTTTCATAACATTTCAAAAATGACAAAAGTGGCCCATCCACATGCATGCTTGTAGGTAGCCATTTTCAACAACTTCCGTTGGTCGCAGAGGCTCGGGATTGCCACCGTTGGAAAGCTCGCACCTGAGATAGGGGGGGGGGGGGGGGGGGGGAGTGGAGGTGCATGGGCGTCGGTAGTGGGGGTGGGGTAGGCGTTGTTAAAATGTTTAAAAAGTGGAAAAACTGGGACGCTTTGGAGAAGCACAAGGGGGCGCTGCTGTGCAGCAAGCCCTCGGCCGTGCCCCGCCCACATTGGGGGCGTTGTTTTAAAATGTGGGTGTGGCCTATCAGAGCGTAGAACAACTCTGGTCTCTCTTCATGACGGATACAAAACTATATGTTGTGTTTGGCCCTACCTCTGGTAGGGGTTTATCAATTGTCTGGGGCCATTGTCACTTGCTCCGCGAGTGGGAATCGAACTCACAGCCCTCCGCATTAGAGTCAGTTGCATTGACCACTAGTCCATTGCCCGCCCTCCACCCTGAACAGATCAGGATTCTATATAAAGGGATATTAGCTGGGTTTAAATAGAGCTTGAATGTTTAAACAGTACTGGTCGGGATCCTGTTAAAAACGGCATCGTCCCAGAGGTGGATTTGAACCACCAACCTCTTGGTTTACAGCCAAGCACACTAGTCCACTGAGCCAAACAGGCTGTTGAGTGTTGAAGCAAAAGTGTGTGCATTGCAAATGGATTTGGAGTCCCAGGGGCGCGGCCGCTGTGCGCCCGTAGCCAATGGTGAAGATTCCAGGGGGGTGCTTAAGAGTGGGTACCCGGGTTCGGATGGAGAGCCGGGTTGTGGGTTTAGCTGGCTTCGGGCCTGGCACCCCGGTGGGGGCCCAAGGCTCCCTGGGTCCGCGTGGAGAGCCGGGCAAACCGGCTTTCTGCTGTCCACACTTAGAAGATTTTTACACTCGTACCCCGGAAGTCACGTTAGAGGCTGGCCCATGCCACCCCCTCCCCCGTGGGTTACCCGGGTCCGGGTGGAGAGCCGGGTTCCCACTTTAGCCGAGTTCTGAGTGGGCACCCCGGCAGGGTGACAAGGCTCCCAGGGGCCGCGTGGAGAGCCGGGCAAAACGCCACATTGTGTGTCTTTCACGCTTTTCATGCTTTTCCACGCTTTGAAGATTTTTCACTTGCACTCCGGAATTCATGTACTCCTTCCGTCCCCCTCCCCCTCGGCCGCACCCCCGCCAACAAGTTCGTGCTGCACATGATCTGGTGTTTTGTCATTCAGTCTGCCGACATGAAAAAGCTTACAGCACCTGGTATTCCCAGGCAGTCTCCCATCCAAGTACTGACCAGGCCCTACCCTGCTTAGCTTCCGAGATCGGACGAGATCGGGCGTGTTCAGGGTGGTATGGCCGTACGCGACAGCAGAGGAGGCCGGCACGGCTCATGTACACAGCAGATGGCTTTGGCCAATGGCTTTCATGAAAAAGCTTACGGCACCTGGTATTCCCAGGCAGTCTCCCATCCAAGTACTGACCAGGCCCTACCCTGCTTAGCTTCCGAGATCGGACGAGATCGGGCGTGTTCAGGGTGGTATGGCCGTAAGCGACGGCAGAGGAGGCCGGCACGGCTCATGTACATAGCAGATGGCTTTGGCCAATGGCTTTCATGAAAAAGCTTACGGCACCTGGTATTCCCAGGCAGTCTCCCATCCAAGTACTGACCAGGCCCTACCCTGCTTAGCTTCCGAGATCGGACGAGATCGGGCGTGTTCAGGGTGGTATGGCCGTAAGCGACAGCTGAGAAGGCCGGCACGGCTCATGTACACAGCAGATGGCTTTGGCCAATGCCTTTCATGAAAAGGCTTACGGCACCTGGTATTCCCAGGCAGTCTCCCATCCAAGTACTGACCAGGCCCTACCCTGCTTAGCTTCCGAGATCGGACGAGTTCAGGGTGGTATGGCCGTAAGCGACAGCAGAGGTGGCCGGCACGGCTCATGTACACAGCAGATGGCTTTGGCCAATGCCTTTCATGAAAAAGCTTACGGCACCTGGTATTCCCAGGCAGTCTCCCATCCAAGTACTGACCAGGCCCTACCCTGCTTAGCTTCCGAGATCGGACGAGATCGGGCGTGTTCAGGGTGGTATGGCCGTAAGCGACAGCAGAGGTGGCCGGCACGGCTCATGTACACAACAGATGGCTTTGGCCAATGCCTTTCATGAAAATGCTTACGGCACCTGGTATTCCCAGGCAGTCTCCCATCCAAGTACTGACCAGGCCCTACCCTGCTTAGCTTCCGAGATCGGACGAGATCGGGCGTGTTCAGGGTGGTATGGCCGTAAGCGACAGCAGAGGTGGCCGGCACGGCTCATGTACACAGCAGATGGCTTTGGCCAAAGCCTTTCATGAAAAAGCGTACGGCACCTGGTATTCCCAGGCAGTCTCCCATCCAAGTACTGACCAGGCCCTATCCTGCTTAGCTTCCGAGATCGGACGAGCTCCGGCGTGTTCAGGGTGGTATGGCCGTAAGCGACAGCAGAAGTGGCCGGTACGGCTCATGTACAGTAGATGACAGTACATTTCTTTAACCATAGAAACATGGTTAAAACAATATGCGTCAGCCACATCTCTATTTATTACAAACAGGCCGTTTTTTTTTTCCATTCAACAAGGCGGAAGAAAGTGCACCGTTCCCGGCCGCACTGCAATGCCGGGTCGATGCGTGGAGTGAACGGAGCAAGCCCCTTTTTCAACTCCTGAGTCAAAAAATCCGTTTAATATTTAGTCCCCATATAGGGGACATATCAGATATTAAACTGATAAGAACAGATACTACACTTGATCTTAGCCAAAAGGCCGAGAAGCGATAACCCTCAAACTGACTGCTGTGAAGTCCGCTTCCTAGGCTAA
>NW_027638322.1:120000-140000 GCF_951216825.1 Electrona antarctica
TGTACTCCTTCCGTCCCCCTCCCCCTCGGCCGCACCCCCGCCAACAAGTTCGTGCTGCACATGATCTGGTGTTTTGTCATTCAGTCTGCCGACATGAAAAAGCTTACAGCACCTGGTATTCCCAGGCAGTCTCCCATCCAAGTACTGACCAGGCCCTACCCTGCTTAGCTTCCGAGATCGGACGAGATCGGGCGTGTTCAGGGTGGTATGGCCGTACGCGACAGCAGAGGAGGCCGGCACGGCTCATGTACACAGCAGATGGCTTTGGCCAATGGCTTTCATGAAAAAGCTTACGGCACCTGGTATTCCCAGGCAGTCTCCCATCCAAGTACTGACCAGGCCCTACCCTGCTTAGCTTCCGAGATCGGACGAGATCGGGCGTGTTCAGGGTGGTATGGCCGTAAGCGACGGCAGAGGAGGCCGGCACGGCTCATGTACATAGCAGATGGCTTTGGCCAATGGCTTTCATGAAAAAGCTTACGGCACCTGGTATTCCCAGGCAGTCTCCCATCCAAGTACTGACCAGGCCCTACCCTGCTTAGCTTCCGAGATCGGACGAGATCGGGCGTGTTCAGGGTGGTATGGCCGTAAGCGACAGCTGAGAAGGCCGGCACGGCTCATGTACACAGCAGATGGCTTTGGCCAATGCCTTTCATGAAAAGGCTTACGGCACCTGGTATTCCCAGGCAGTCTCCCATCCAAGTACTGACCAGGCCCTACCCTGCTTAGCTTCCGAGATCGGACGAGTTCAGGGTGGTATGGCCGTAAGCGACAGCAGAGGTGGCCGGCACGGCTCATGTACACAGCAGATGGCTTTGGCCAATGCCTTTCATGAAAAAGCTTACGGCACCTGGTATTCCCAGGCAGTCTCCCATCCAAGTACTGACCAGGCCCTACCCTGCTTAGCTTCCGAGATCGGACGAGATCGGGCGTGTTCAGGGTGGTATGGCCGTAAGCGACAGCAGAGGTGGCCGGCACGGCTCATGTACACAGCAGATGGCTTTGGCCAATGCCTTTCATGAAAATGGTTACGGCACCTGGTATTCCCAGGCAGTCTCCCATCCAAGTACTGACCAGGCCCTACCCTGCTTAGCTTCCGAGATCGGACGAGATCGGGCGTGTTCAGGGTGGTATGGCCGTAAGCGACAGCAGAGTTGGCCGGCACGGCTCATGTACACAGCAGATGGCTTTGGCCAAAGCCTTTCATGAAAAAGCGTACGGCACCTGGTATTCCCAGGCAGTCTCCCATCCAAGTACTGACCAGGCCCTATCCTGCTTAGCTTCCGAGATCGGACGAGCTCCGGCGTGTTCAGGGTGGTATGGCCGTAAGCGACAGCAGAAGTGGCCGGTACGGCTCATGTACAGTAGATGACAGTACATTTCTTTAACCATAGAAACATGGTTAAAACAATATGCGTCAGCCACATCTCTATTTATTACAAACAGGCCGTTTTTTTTTCTCCATTCAACAAGGCGGAAGAAAGTGCACCGTTCCCGGCGGCACTGCAATGCCGGGTCGATGCGTGGAGTGAACGGAGCAAGCCCCTTTTTCAACTCCTGAGTCAAAAAATCCGTTTAATATTTAGTCCCCATATAGGGGACATATCAGATATTAAACTGATAAGAACAGATACTACACTTGATCTTAGCCAAAAGGCCGAGAAGCGATAACCCTCAAACTGACTGCTGTGAAGTCCGCTTCCTAGGCTAACGACATTCCCATCCGGTCTGATACCCACTTAGTCATCACCATATACCCACTTGGGCATTAGCATAACAATGACCTCTGTGACCTCTCTAAGGACCCATTGGTAGATGCTTACAGCACCGTGGAGTATGCAAGCTTGCAGATCTGCTATTTTCATAACATTTCAAAAATGACAAAAGTGGCCCATCCACATGCATACTTGTAGGTAGCCATTTTCAACAACTTCCGTTGGTCGCAGAGGCTCGGGATTGCCACCGTTGGAAAGCTCGCACCTGAGATAGGGGGGGGGGGGGGGGGAGTGGAGGTGCATGGGCGTCGGTAGTGGGGGTGGGGTAGGCGTTGTTAAAATGTTTAAAAAGTGGAAAAACTGGGACGCTTTGGAGAAGCACAAGGGGGCGCTGCTGTGCAGCAAGCCCTCGGCCGTGCCCCGCCCACATTGGGGGCGTTGTTTTAAAATGTGGGTGTGGCCTATCAGAGCGTAGAACAACTCTGGTCTCTCTTCATGACGGATACAAAACTATATGTTGTGTTTGGCCCTACCTCTGGTAGGGGTTTATCAATTGTCTGGGGCCATTGTCACTTGCTCCGCGAGTGGGAATCGAACTCACAGCCCTCCGCATTAGAGTCAGTTGCATTGACCACTAGTCCATTGCCCGCCCTCCACCCTGAACAGATCAGGATTCTATATAAAGGGATATTAGCTGGGTTTAAATAGAGCTTGAATGTTTAAACAGTACTGGTCGGGATCCTGTTAAAAACGGCATCGTCCCAGAGGTGGATTTGAACCACCAACCTCTTGGTTTACAGCCAAGCACACTAGTCCACTGAGCCAAACAGGCTGTTGAGTGTTGAAGCAAAAGTGTGTGCATTGCAAATGGATTTGGAGTCCCAGGGGCGCGGCCGCTGTGCGCCCGTAGCCAATGGTGAAGATTCCAGGGGGGTGCTTAAGAGTGGGTACCCGGGTTCGGATGGAGAGCCGGGTTGTGGGTTTAGCTGGCTTCGGGCCTGGCACCCCGGTGGGGGCCCAAGGCTCCCTGGGTCCGCGTGGAGAGCCGGGCAAACCGGCTTTCTGCTGTCCACACTTAGAAGATTTTTACACTCGTACCCCGGAAGTCACGTTAGAGGCTGGCCCATGCCACCCCCTCCCCCGTGGGTTACCCGGGTCCGGGTGGAGAGCCGGGTTCCCACTTTAGCCGAGTTCTGAGTGGGCACCCCGGCAGGGTGACAAGGCTCCCAGGGGCCGCGTGGAGAGCCGGGCAAAACGCCACATTGTGTGTCTTTCACGCTTTTCATGCTTTTCCACGCTTTGAAGATTTTTCACTTGCACTCCGGAATTCATGTACTCCTTCCGTCCCCCTCCCCCTCGGCCGCACCCCCGCCAACAAGTTCGTGCTGCACATGATCTGGTGTTTTGTCATTCAGTCTGCCGACATGAAAAAGCTTACAGCACCTGGTATTCCCAGGCAGTCTCCCATCCAAGTACTGACCAGGCCCTACCCTGCTTAGCTTCCGAGATCGGACGAGATCGGGCGTGTTCAGGGTGGTATGGCCGTACGCGACAGCAGAGGAGGCCGGCACGGCTCATGTACACAGCAGATGGCTTTGGCCAATGGCTTTCATGAAAAAGCTTACGGCACCTGGTATTCCCAGGCAGTCTCCCATCCAAGTACTGACCAGGCCCTACCCTGCTTAGCTTCCGAGATCGGACGAGATCGGGCGTGTTCAGGGTGGTATGGCCGTAAGCGACGGCAGAGGAGGCCGGCACGGCTCATGTACATAGCAGATGGCTTTGGCCAATGGCTTTCATGAAAAAGCTTACGGCACCTGGTATTCCCAGGCAGTCTCCCATCCAAGTACTGACCAGGCCCTACCCTGCTTAGCTTCCGAGATCGGACGAGATCGGGCGTGTTCAGGGTGGTATGGCCGTAAGCGACAGCTGAGAAGGCCGGCACGGCTCATGTACACAGCAGATGGCTTTGGCCAATGCCTTTCATGAAAAGGCTTACGGCACCTGGTATTCCCAGGCAGTCTCCCATCCAAGTACTGACCAGGCCCTACCCTGCTTAGCTTCCGAGATCGGACGAGTTCAGGGTGGTATGGCCGTAAGCGACAGCAGAGGTGGCCGGCACGGCTCATGTACACAGCAGATGGCTTTGGCCAATGCCTTTCATGAAAAAGCTTACGGCACCTGGTATTCCCAGGCAGTCTCCCATCCAAGTACTGACCAGGCCCTACCCTGCTTAGCTTCCGAGATCGGACGAGATCGGGCGTGTTCAGGGTGGTATGGCCGTAAGCGACAGCAGAGGTGGCCGGCACGGCTCATGTACACAGCAGATGGCTTTGGCCAATGCCTTTCATGAAAATGGTTACGGCACCTGGTATTCCCAGGCAGTCTCCCATCCAAGTACTGACCAGGCCCTACCCTGCTTAGCTTCCGAGATCGGACGAGATCGGGCGTGTTCAGGGTGGTATGGCCGTAAGCGACAGCAGAGTTGGCCGGCACGGCTCATGTACACAGCAGATGGCTTTGGCCAAAGCCTTTCATGAAAAAGCGTACGGCACCTGGTATTCCCAGGCAGTCTCCCATCCAAGTACTGACCAGGCCCTATCCTGCTTAGCTTCCGAGATCGGACGAGCTCCGGCGTGTTCAGGGTGGTATGGCCGTAAGCGACAGCAGAAGTGGCCGGTACGGCTCATGTACAGTAGATGACAGTACATTTCTTTAACCATAGAAACATGGTTAAAACAATATGCGTCAGCCACATCTCTATTTATTACAAACAGGCCGTTTTTTTTTCTCCATTCAACAAGGCGGAAGAAAGTGCACCGTTCCCGGCGGCACTGCAATGCCGGGTCGATGCGTGGAGTGAACGGAGCAAGCCCCTTTTTCAACTCCTGAGTCAAAAAATCCGTTTAATATTTAGTCCCCATATAGGGGACATATCAGATATTAAACTGATAAGAACAGATACTACACTTGATCTTAGCCAAAAGGCCGAGAAGCGATAACCCTCAAACTGACTGCTGTGAAGTCCGCTTCCTAGGCTAACGACATTCCCATCCGGTCTGATACCCACTTAGTCATCACCATATACCCACTTGGGCATTAGCATAACAATGACCTCTGTGACCTCTCTAAGGACCCATTGGTAGATGCTTACAGCACCGTGGAGTATGCAAGCTTGCAGATCTGCTATTTTCATAACATTTCAAAAATGACAAAAGTGGCCCATCCACATGCATACTTGTAGGTAGCCATTTTCAACAACTTCCGTTGGTCGCAGAGGCTCGGGATTGCCACCGTTGGAAAGCTCGCACCTGAGATAGGGGGGGGGGGGGGGGGGGGAGTGGAGGTGCATGGGCGTCGGTAGTGGGGGTGGGGTAGGCGTTGTTAAAATGTTTAAAAAGTGGAAAAACTGGGACGCTTTGGAGAAGCACAAGGGGGCGCTGCTGTGCAGCAAGCCCTCGGCCGTGCCCCGCCCACATTGGGGGCGTTGTTTTAAAATGTGGGTGTGGCCTATCAGAGCGTAGAACAACTCTGGTCTCTCTTCATGACGGATACAAAACTATATGTTGTGTTTGGCCCTACCTCTGGTAGGGGTTTATCAATTGTCTGGGGCCATTGTCACTTGCTCCGCGAGTGGGAATCGAACTCACAGCCCTCCGCATTAGAGTCAGTTGCATTGACCACTAGTCCATTGCCCGAACTCCACCCTGAACAGATCAGGATTCTATATAAAGGGATATTAGCTGGGTTTAAATAGAGCTTGAATGTTTAAACAGTACTGGTCGGGATCCTGTTAAAATCGGCATCGTCCCAGAGGTGGATTTGAACCACCAACCTCTTGGTTTACAGCCAAGCACACTAGTCCACTGAGCCAAACAGGCTGTTGAGTGTTGAAGCAAAAGTGTGTGCATTGCAAATGGATTTGGAGTCCCAGGGGCGCGGCCGCTGTGCGCCCGTAGCCAATGGTGAAGATTCCAGGGGGGTGCTTAAGAGTGGGTACCCGGGTTCGGATGGAGAGCCGGGTTGTGGGTTTAGCTGGCTTCGGGCCTGGCACCCCGGTGGGGGCCCAAGGCTCCCTGGGTCCGCGTGGAGAGCCGGGCAAACCGGCTTTCTGCTGTCCACACTTAGAAGATTTTTACACTCGTACCCCGGAAGTCACGTTAGAGGCTGGCCCATGCCACCCCCTCCCCCGTGGGTTACCCGGGTCCGGGTGGAGAGCCGGGTTCCCACTTTAGCCGAGTTCTGAGTGGGCACCCCGGCAGGGTGACAAGGCTCCCAGGGGCCGCGTGGAGAGCCGGGCAAAACGCCACATTGTGTGTCTTTCACGCTTTTCATGCTTTTCCACGCTTTGAAGATTTTTCACTTGCACTCCGGAATTCATGTACTCCTTCCGTCCCCCTCCCCCTCGGCCGCACCCCCGCCAACAAGTTCGTGCTGCACATGATCTGGTGTTTTGTCATTCAGTCTGCCGACATGAAAAAGCTTACAGCACCTGGTATTCCCAGGCAGTCTCCCATCCAAGTACTGACCAGGCCCTACCCTGCTTAGCTTCCGAGATCGGACGAGATCGGGCGTGTTCAGGGTGGTATGGCCGTACGCGACAGCAGAGGAGGCCGGCACGGCTCATGTACACAGCAGATGGCTTTGGCCAATGGCTTTCATGAAAAAGCTTACGGCACCTGGTATTCCCAGGCAGTCTCCCATCCAAGTACTGACCAGGCCCTACCCTGCTTAGCTTCCGAGATCGGACGAGATCGGGCGTGTTCAGGGTGGTATGGCCGTAAGCGACGGCAGAGGAGGCCGGCACGGCTCATGTACATAGCAGATGGCTTTGGCCAATGGCTTTCATGAAAAAGCTTACGGCACCTGGTATTCCCAGGCAGTCTCCCATCCAAGTACTGACCAGGCCCTACCCTGCTTAGCTTCCGAGATCGGACGAGATCGGGCGTGTTCAGGGTGGTATGGCCGTAAGCGACAGCTGAGAAGGCCGGCACGGCTCATGTACACAGCAGATGGCTTTGGCCAATGCCTTTCATGAAAAGGCTTACGGCACCTGGTATTCCCAGGCAGTCTCCCATCCAAGTACTGACCAGGCCCTACCCTGCTTAGCTTCCGAGATCGGACGAGTTCAGGGTGGTATGGCCGTAAGCGACAGCAGAGGTGGCCGGCACGGCTCATGTACACAGCAGATGGCTTTGGCCAATGCCTTTCATGAAAAAGCTTACGGCACCTGGTATTCCCAGGCAGTCTCCCATCCAAGTACTGACCAGGCCCTACCCTGCTTAGCTTCCGAGATCGGACGAGATCGGGCGTGTTCAGGGTGGTATGGCCGTAAGCGACAGCAGAGGTGGCCGGCACGGCTCATGTACACAGCAGATGGCTTTGGCCAATGCCTTTCATGAAAATGGTTACGGCACCTGGTATTCCCAGGCAGTCTCCCATCCAAGTACTGACCAGGCCCTACCCTGCTTAGCTTCCGAGATCGGACGAGATCGGGCGTGTTCAGGGTGGTATGGCCGTAAGCGACAGCAGAGTTGGCCGGCACGGCTCATGTACACAGCAGATGGCTTTGGCCAAAGCCTTTCATGAAAAAGCGTACGGCACCTGGTATTCCCAGGCAGTCTCCCATCCAAGTACTGACCAGGCCCTATCCTGCTTAGCTTCCGAGATCGGACGAGCTCCGGCGTGTTCAGGGTGGTATGGCCGTAAGCGACAGCAGAAGTGGCCGGTACGGCTCATGTACAGTAGATGACAGTACATTTCTTTAACCATAGAAACATGGTTAAAACAATATGCGTCAGCCACATCTCTATTTATTACAAACAGGCCGTTTTTTTTTCTCCATTCAACAAGGCGGAAGAAAGTGCACCGTTCCCGGCGGCACTGCAATGCCGGGTCGATGCGTGGAGTGAACGGAGCAAGCCCCTTTTTCAACTCCTGAGTCAAAAAATCCGTTTAATATTTAGTCCCCATATAGGGGACATATCAGATATTAAACTGATAAGAACAGATACTACACTTGATCTTAGCCAAAAGGCCGAGAAGCGATAACCCTCAAACTGACTGCTGTGAAGTCCGCTTCCTAGGCTAACGACATTCCCATCCGGTCTGATACCCACTTAGTCATCACCATATACCCACTTGGGCATTAGCATAACAATGACCTCTGTGACCTCTCTAAGGACCCATTGGTAGATGCTTACAGCACCGTGGAGTATGCAAGCTTGCAGATCTGCTATTTTCATAACATTTCAAAAATGACAAAAGTGGCCCATCCACATGCATACTTGTAGGTAGCCATTTTCAACAACTTCCGTTGGTCGCAGAGGCTCGGGATTGCCACCGTTGGAAAGCTCGCACCTGAGATAGGGGGGGGGGGGGGGGGGAGTGGAGGTGCATGGGCGTCGGTAGTGGGGGTGGGGTAGGCGTTGTTAAAATGTTTAAAAAGTGGAAAAACTGGGACGCTTTGGAGAAGCACAAGGGGGCGCTGCTGTGCAGCAAGCCCTCGGCCGTGCCCCGCCCACATTGGGGGCGTTGTTTTAAAATGTGGGTGTGGCCTATCAGAGCGTAGAACAACTCTGGTCTCTCTTCATGACGGATACAAAACTATATGTTGTGTTTGGCCCTACCTCTGGTAGGGGTTTATCAATTGTCTGGGGCCATTGTCACTTGCTCCGCGAGTGGGAATCGAACTCACAGCCCTCCGCATTAGAGTCAGTTGCATTGACCACTAGTCCATTGCCCGCCCTCCACCCTGAACAGATCAGGATTCTATATAAAGGGATATTAGCTGGGTTTAAATAGAGCTTGAATGTTTAAACAGTACTGGTCGGGATCCTGTTAAAAACGGCATCGTCCCAGAGGTGGATTTGAACCACCAACCTCTTGGTTTACAGCCAAGCACACTAGTCCACTGAGCCAAACAGGCTGTTGAGTGTTGAAGCAAAAGTGTGTGCATTGCAAATGGATTTGGAGTCCCAGGGGCGCGGCCGCTGTGCGCCCGTAGCCAATGGTGAAGATTCCAGGGGGGTGCTTAAGAGTGGGTACCCGGGTTCGGATGGAGAGCCGGGTTGTGGGTTTAGCTGGCTTCGGGCCTGGCACCCCGGTGGGGGCCCAAGGCTCCCTGGGTCCGCGTGGAGAGCCGGGCAAACCGGCTTTCTGCTGTCCACACTTAGAAGATTTTTACACTCGTACCCCGGAAGTCACGTTAGAGGCTGGCCCATGCCACCCCCTCCCCCGTGGGTTACCCGGGTCCGGGTGGAGAGCCGGGTTCCCACTTTAGCCGAGTTCTGAGTGGGCACCCCGGCAGGGTGACAAGGCTCCCAGGGGCCGCGTGGAGAGCCGGGCAAAACGCCACATTGTGTGTCTTTCACGCTTTTCATGCTTTTCCACGCTTTGAAGATTTTTCACTTGCACTCCGGAATTCATGTACTCCTTCCGTCCCCCTCCCCCTCGGCCGCACCCCCGCCAACAAGTTCGTGCTGCACATGATCTGGTGTTTTGTCATTCAGTCTGCCGACATGAAAAAGCTTACAGCACCTGGTATTCCCAGGCAGTCTCCCATCCAAGTACTGACCAGGCCCTACCCTGCTTAGCTTCCGAGATCGGACGAGATCGGGCGTGTTCAGGGTGGTATGGCCGTACGCGACAGCAGAGGAGGCCGGCACGGCTCATGTACACAGCAGATGGCTTTGGCCAATGGCTTTCATGAAAAAGCTTACGGCACCTGGTATTCCCAGGCAGTCTCCCATCCAAGTACTGACCAGGCCCTACCCTGCTTAGCTTCCGAGATCGGACGAGATCGGGCGTGTTCAGGGTGGTATGGCCGTAAGCGACGGCAGAGGAGGCCGGCACGGCTCATGTACATAGCAGATGGCTTTGGCCAATGGCTTTCATGAAAAAGCTTACGGCACCTGGTATTCCCAGGCAGTCTCCCATCCAAGTACTGACCAGGCCCTACCCTGCTTAGCTTCCGAGATCGGACGAGATCGGGCGTGTTCAGGGTGGTATGGCCGTAAGCGACAGCTGAGAAGGCCGGCACGGCTCATGTACACAGCAGATGGCTTTGGCCAATGCCTTTCATGAAAAGGCTTACGGCACCTGGTATTCCCAGGCAGTCTCCCATCCAAGTACTGACCAGGCCCTACCCTGCTTAGCTTCCGAGATCGGACGAGTTCAGGGTGGTATGGCCGTAAGCGACAGCAGAGGTGGCCGGCACGGCTCATGTACACAGCAGATGGCTTTGGCCAATGCCTTTCATGAAAAAGCTTACGGCACCTGGTATTCCCAGGCAGTCTCCCATCCAAGTACTGACCAGGCCCTACCCTGCTTAGCTTCCGAGATCGGACGAGATCGGGCGTGTTCAGGGTGGTATGGCCGTAAGCGACAGCAGAGGTGGCCGGCACGGCTCATGTACACAGCAGATGGCTTTGGCCAATGCCTTTCATGAAAATGGTTACGGCACCTGGTATTCCCAGGCAGTCTCCCATCCAAGTACTGACCAGGCCCTACCCTGCTTAGCTTCCGAGATCGGACGAGATCGGGCGTGTTCAGGGTGGTATGGCCGTAAGCGACAGCAGAGTTGGCCGGCACGGCTCATGTACACAGCAGATGGCTTTGGCCAAAGCCTTTCATGAAAAAGCGTACGGCACCTGGTATTCCCAGGCAGTCTCCCATCCAAGTACTGACCAGGCCCTATCCTGCTTAGCTTCCGAGATCGGACGAGCTCCGGCGTGTTCAGGGTGGTATGGCCGTAAGCGACAGCAGAAGTGGCCGGTACGGCTCATGTACAGTAGATGACAGTACATTTCTTTAACCATAGAAACATGGTTAAAACAATATGCGTCAGCCACATCTCTATTTATTACAAACAGGCCGTTTTTTTTTCTCCATTCAACAAGGCGGAAGAAAGTGCACCGTTCCCGGCGGCACTGCAATGCCGGGTCGATGCGTGGAGTGAACGGAGCAAGCCCCTTTTTCAACTCCTGAGTCAAAAAATCCGTTTAATATTTAGTCCCCATATAGGGGACATATCAGATATTAAACTGATAAGAACAGATACTACACTTGATCTTAGCCAAAAGGCCGAGAAGCGATAACCCTCAAACTGACTGCTGTGAAGTCCGCTTCCTAGGCTAACGACATTCCCATCCGGTCTGATACCCACTTAGTCATCACCATATACCCACTTGGGCATTAGCATAACAATGACCTCTGTGACCTCTCTAAGGACCCATTGGTAGATGCTTACAGCACCGTGGAGTATGCAAGCTTGCAGATCTGCTATTTTCATAACATTTCAAAAATGACAAAAGTGGCCCATCCACATGCATACTTGTAGGTAGCCATTTTCAACAACTTCCGTTGGTCGCAGAGGCTCGGGATTGCCACCGTTGGAAAGCTCGCACCTGAGATAGGGGGGGGGGGGGGGGGGAGTGGAGGTGCATGGGCGTCGGTAGTGGGGGTGGGGTAGGCGTTGTTAAAATGTTTAAAAAGTGGAAAAACTGGGACGCTTTGGAGAAGCACAAGGGGGCGCTGCTGTGCAGCAAGCCCTCGGCCGTGCCCCGCCCACATTGGGGGCGTTGTTTTAAAATGTGGGTGTGGCCTATCAGAGCGTAGAACAACTCTGGTCTCTCTTCATGACGGATACAAAACTATATGTTGTGTTTGGCCCTACCTCTGGTAGGGGTTTATCAATTGTCTGGGGCCATTGTCACTTGCTCCGCGAGTGGGAATCGAACTCACAGCCCTCCGCATTAGAGTCAGTTGCATTGACCACTAGTCCATTGCCCGCCCTCCACCCTGAACAGATCAGGATTCTATATAAAGGGATATTAGCTGGGTTTAAATAGAGCTTGAATGTTTAAACAGTACTGGTCGGGATCCTGTTAAAAACGGCATCGTCCCAGAGGTGGATTTGAACCACCAACCTCTTGGTTTACAGCCAAGCACACTAGTCCACTGAGCCAAACAGGCTGTTGAGTGTTGAAGCAAAAGTGTGTGCATTGCAAATGGATTTGGAGTCCCAGGGGCGCGGCCGCTGTGCGCCCGTAGCCAATGGTGAAGATTCCAGGGGGGTGCTTAAGAGTGGGTACCCGGGTTCGGATGGAGAGCCGGGTTGTGGGTTTAGCTGGCTTCGGGCCTGGCACCCCGGTGGGGGCCCAAGGCTCCCTGGGTCCGCGTGGAGAGCCGGGCAAACCGGCTTTCTGCTGTCCACACTTAGAAGATTTTTACACTCGTACCCCGGAAGTCACGTTAGAGGCTGGCCCATGCCACCCCCTCCCCCGTGGGTTACCCGGGTCCGGGTGGAGAGCCGGGTTCCCACTTTAGCCGAGTTCTGAGTGGGCACCCCGGCAGGGTGACAAGGCTCCCAGGGGCCGCGTGGAGAGCCGGGCAAAACGCCACATTGTGTGTCTTTCACGCTTTTCATGCTTTTCCACGCTTTGAAGATTTTTCACTTGCACTCCGGAATTCATGTACTCCTTCCGTCCCCCTCCCCCTCGGCCGCACCCCCGCCAACAAGTTCGTGCTGCACATGATCTGGTGTTTTGTCATTCAGTCTGCCGACATGAAAAAGCTTACAGCACCTGGTATTCCCAGGCAGTCTCCCATCCAAGTACTGACCAGGCCCTACCCTGCTTAGCTTCCGAGATCGGACGAGATCGGGCGTGTTCAGGGTGGTATGGCCGTACGCGACAGCAGAGGAGGCCGGCACGGCTCATGTACACAGCAGATGGCTTTGGCCAATGGCTTTCATGAAAAAGCTTACGGCACCTGGTATTCCCAGGCAGTCTCCCATCCAAGTACTGACCAGGCCCTACCCTGCTTAGCTTCCGAGATCGGACGAGATCGGGCGTGTTCAGGGTGGTATGGCCGTAAGCGACGGCAGAGGAGGCCGGCACGGCTCATGTACATAGCAGATGGCTTTGGCCAATGGCTTTCATGAAAAAGCTTACGGCACCTGGTATTCCCAGGCAGTCTCCCATCCAAGTACTGACCAGGCCCTACCCTGCTTAGCTTCCGAGATCGGACGAGATCGGGCGTGTTCAGGGTGGTATGGCCGTAAGCGACAGCTGAGAAGGCCGGCACGGCTCATGTACACAGCAGATGGCTTTGGCCAATGCCTTTCATGAAAAGGCTTACGGCACCTGGTATTCCCAGGCAGTCTCCCATCCAAGTACTGACCAGGCCCTACCCTGCTTAGCTTCCGAGATCGGACGAGTTCAGGGTGGTATGGCCGTAAGCGACAGCAGAGGTGGCCGGCACGGCTCATGTACACAGCAGATGGCTTTGGCCAATGCCTTTCATGAAAAAGCTTACGGCACCTGGTATTCCCAGGCAGTCTCCCATCCAAGTACTGACCAGGCCCTACCCTGCTTAGCTTCCGAGATCGGACGAGATCGGGCGTGTTCAGGGTGGTATGGCCGTAAGCGACAGCAGAGGTGGCCGGCACGGCTCATGTACACAGCAGATGGCTTTGGCCAATGCCTTTCATGAAAATGGTTACGGCACCTGGTATTCCCAGGCAGTCTCCCATCCAAGTACTGACCAGGCCCTACCCTGCTTAGCTTCCGAGATCGGACGAGATCGGGCGTGTTCAGGGTGGTATGGCCGTAAGCGACAGCAGAGTTGGCCGGCACGGCTCATGTACACAGCAGATGGCTTTGGCCAAAGCCTTTCATGAAAAAGCGTACGGCACCTGGTATTCCCAGGCAGTCTCCCATCCAAGTACTGACCAGGCCCTATCCTGCTTAGCTTCCGAGATCGGACGAGCTCCGGCGTGTTCAGGGTGGTATGGCCGTAAGCGACAGCAGAAGTGGCCGGTACGGCTCATGTACAGTAGATGACAGTACATTTCTTTAACCATAGAAACATGGTTAAAACAATATGCGTCAGCCACATCTCTATTTATTACAAACAGGCCGTTTTTTTTTCTCCATTCAACAAGGCGGAAGAAAGTGCACCGTTCCCGGCGGCACTGCAATGCCGGGTCGATGCGTGGAGTGAACGGAGCAAGCCCCTTTTTCAACTCCTGAGTCAAAAAATCCGTTTAATATTTAGTCCCCATATAGGGGACATATCAGATATTAAACTGATAAGAACAGATACTACACTTGATCTTAGCCAAAAGGCCGAGAAGCGATAACCCTCAAACTGACTGCTGTGAAGTCCGCTTCCTAGGCTAACGACATTCCCATCCGGTCTGATACCCACTTAGTCATCACCATATACCCACTTGGGCATTAGCATAACAATGACCTCTGTGACCTCTCTAAGGACCCATTGGTAGATGCCTACAGCACCGTGGAGTATGCAAGCTTGCAGATCTGCTATTTTCATAACATTTCAAAAATGACAAAAGTGGCCCATCCACATGCATACTTGTAGGTAGCCATTTTCAACAACTTCCGTTGGTCGCAGAGGCTCGGGATTGCCACCGTTGGAAAGCTCGCACCTGAGATAGGGGGGGGGGGGGGGGGGAGTGGAGGTGCATGGGCGTCGGTAGTGGGGGTGGGGTAGGCGTTGTTAAAATGTTTAAAAAGTGGAAAAACTGGGACGCTTTGGAGAAGCACAAGGGGGCGCTGCTGTGCAGCAAGCCCTCGGCCGTGCCCCGCCCACATTGGGGGCGTTGTTTTAAAATGTGGGTGTGGCCTATCAGAGCGTAGAACAACTCTGGTCTCTCTTCATGACGGATACAAAACTATATGTTGTGTTTGGCCCTACCTCTGGTAGGGGTTTATCAATTGTCTGGGGCCATTGTCACTTGCTCCGCGAGTGGGAATCGAACTCACAGCCCTCCGCATTAGAGTCAGTTGCATTGACCACTAGTCCATTGCCCGCCCTCCACCCTGAACAGATCAGGATTCTATATAAAGGGATATTAGCTGGGTTTAAATAGAGCTTGAATGTTTAAACAGTACTGGTCGGGATCCTGTTAAAAACGGCATCGTCCCAGAGGTGGATTTGAACCACCAACCTCTTGGTTTACAGCCAAGCACACTAGTCCACTGAGCCAAACAGGCTGTTGAGTGTTGAAGCAAAAGTGTGTGCATTGCAAATGGATTTGGAGTCCCAGGGGCGCGGCCGCTGTGCGCCCGTAGCCAATGGTGAAGATTCCAGGGGGGTGCTTAAGAGTGGGTACCCGGGTTCGGATGGAGAGCCGGGTTGTGGGTTTAGCTGGCTTCGGGCCTGGCACCCCGGTGGGGGCCCAAGGCTCCCTGGGTCCGCGTGGAGAGCCGGGCAAACCGGCTTTCTGCTGTCCACACTTAGAAGATTTTTACACTCGTACCCCGGAAGTCACGTTAGAGGCTGGCCCATGCCACCCCCTCCCCCGTGGGTTACCCGGGTCCGGGTGGAGAGCCGGGTTCCCACTTTAGCCGAGTTCTGAGTGGGCACCCCGGCAGGGTGACAAGGCTCCCAGGGGCCGCGTGGAGAGCCGGGCAAAACGCCACATTGTGTGTCTTTCACGCTTTTCATGCTTTTCCACGCTTTGAAGATTTTTCACTTGCACTCCGGAATTCATGTACTCCTTCCGTCCCCCTCCCCCTCGGCCGCACCCCCGCCAACAAGTTCGTGCTGCACATGATCTGGTGTTTTGTCATTCAGTCTGCCGACATGAAAAAGCTTACAGCACCTGGTATTCCCAGGCAGTCTCCCATCCAAGTACTGACCAGGCCCTACCCTGCTTAGCTTCCGAGATCGGACGAGATCGGGCGTGTTCAGGGTGGTATGGCCGTACGCGACAGCAGAGGAGGCCGGCACGGCTCATGTACACAGCAGATGGCTTTGGCCAATGGCTTTCATGAAAAAGCTTACGGCACCTGGTATTCCCAGGCAGTCTCCCATCCAAGTACTGACCAGGCCCTACCCTGCTTAGCTTCCGAGATCGGACGAGATCGGGCGTGTTCAGGGTGGTATGGCCGTAAGCGACGGCAGAGGAGGCCGGCACGGCTCATGTACATAGCAGATGGCTTTGGCCAATGGCTTTCATGAAAAAGCTTACGGCACCTGGTATTCCCAGGCAGTCTCCCATCCAAGTACTGACCAGGCCCTACCCTGCTTAGCTTCCGAGATCGGACGAGATCGGGCGTGTTCAGGGTGGTATGGCCGTAAGCGACAGCTGAGAAGGCCGGCACGGCTCATGTACACAGCAGATGGCTTTGGCCAATGCCTTTCATGAAAAGGCTTACGGCACCTGGTATTCCCAGGCAGTCTCCCATCCAAGTACTGACCAGGCCCTACCCTGCTTAGCTTCCGAGATCGGACGAGTTCAGGGTGGTATGGCCGTAAGCGACAGCAGAGGTGGCCGGCACGGCTCATGTACACAGCAGATGGCTTTGGCCAATGCCTTTCATGAAAAAGCTTACGGCACCTGGTATTCCCAGGCAGTCTCCCATCCAAGTACTGACCAGGCCCTACCCTGCTTAGCTTCCGAGATCGGACGAGATCGGGCGTGTTCAGGGTGGTATGGCCGTAAGCGACAGCAGAGGTGGCCGGCACGGCTCATGTACACAGCAGATGGCTTTGGCCAATGCCTTTCATGAAAATGGTTACGGCACCTGGTATTCCCAGGCAGTCTCCCATCCAAGTACTGACCAGGCCCTACCCTGCTTAGCTTCCGAGATCGGACGAGATCGGGCGTGTTCAGGGTGGTATGGCCGTAAGCGACAGCAGAGTTGGCCGGCACGGCTCATGTACACAGCAGATGGCTTTGGCCAAAGCCTTTCATGAAAAAGCGTACGGCACCTGGTATTCCCAGGCAGTCTCCCATCCAAGTACTGACCAGGCCCTATCCTGCTTAGCTTCCGAGATCGGACGAGCTCCGGCGTGTTCAGGGTGGTATGGCCGTAAGCGACAGCAGAAGTGGCCGGTACGGCTCATGTACAGTAGATGACAGTACATTTCTTTAACCATAGAAACATGGTTAAAACAATATGCGTCAGCCACATCTCTATTTATTACAAACAGGCCGTTTTTTTTTCTCCATTCAACAAGGCGGAAGAAAGTGCACCGTTCCCGGCGGCACTGCAATGCCGGGTCGATGCGTGGAGTGAACGGAGCAAGCCCCTTTTTCAACTCCTGAGTCAAAAAATCCGTTTAATATTTAGTCCCCATATAGGGGACATATCAGATATTAAACTGATAAGAACAGATACTACACTTGATCTTAGCCAAAAGGCCGAGAAGCGATAACCCTCAAACTGACTGCTGTGAAGTCCGCTTCCTAGGCTAACGACATTCCCATCCGGTCTGATACCCACTTAGTCATCACCATATACCCACTTGGGCATTAGCATAACAATGACCTCTGTGACCTCTCTAAGGACCCATTGGTAGATGCTTACAGCACCGTGGAGTATGCAAGCTTGCAGATCTGCTATTTTCATAACATTTCAAAAATGACAAAAGTGGCCCATCCACATGCATACTTGTAGGTAGCCATTTTCAACAACTTCCGTTGGTCGCAGAGGCTCGGGATTGCCACCGTTGGAAAGCTCGCACCTGAGATAGGGGGGGGGGGGGGGGGAGTGGAGGTGCATGGGCGTCGGTAGTGGGGGTGGGGTAGGCGTTGTTAAAATGTTTAAAAAGTGGAAAAACTGGGACGCTTTGGAGAAGCACAAGGGGGCGCTGCTGTGCAGCAAGCCCTCGGCCGTGCCCCGCCCACATTGGGGGCGTTGTTTTAAAATGTGGGTGTGGCCTATCAGAGCGTAGAACAACTCTGGTCTCTCTTCATGACGGATACAAAACTATATGTTGTGTTTGGCCCTACCTCTGGTAGGGGTTTATCAATTGTCTGGGGCCATTGTCACTTGCTCCGCGAGTGGGAATCGAACTCACAGCCCTCCGCATTAGAGTCAGTTGCATTGACCACTAGTCCATTGCCCTCCACCCTGAACAGATCAGGATTCTATATAAAGGGATATTAGCTGGGTTTAAATAGAGCTTGAATGTTTAAACAGTACTGGTCGGGATCCTGTTAAAAACGGCATCGTCCCAGAGGTGGATTTGAACCACCAACCTCTTGGTTTACAGCCAAGCACACTAGTCCACTGAGCCAAACAGGCTGTTGAGTGTTGAAGCAAAAGTGTGTGCATTGCAAATGGATTTGGAGTCCCAGGGGCGCGGCCGCTGTGCGCCCGTAGCCAATGGTGAAGATTCCAGGGGGGTGCTTAAGAGTGGGTACCCGGGTTCGGATGGAGAGCCGGGTTGTGGGTTTAGCTGGCTTCGGGCCTGGCACCCCGGTGGGGGCCCAAGGCTCCCTGGGTCCGCGTGGAGAGCCGGGCAAACCGGCTTTCTGCTGTCCACACTTAGAAGATTTTTACACTCGTACCCCGGAAGTCACGTTAGAGGCTGGCCCATGCCACCCCCTCCCCCGTGGGTTACCCGGGTCCGGGTGGAGAGCCGGGTTCCCACTTTAGCCGAGTTCTGAGTGGGCACCCCGGCAGGGTGACAAGGCTCCCAGGGGCCGCGTGGAGAGCCGGGCAAAACGCCACATTGTGTGTCTTTCACGCTTTTCATGCTTTTCCACGCTTTGAAGATTTTTCACTTGCACTCCGGAATTCATGTACTCCTTCCGTCCCCCTCCCCCTCGGCCGCACCCCCGCCAACAAGTTCGTGCTGCACATGATCTGGTGTTTTGTCATTCAGTCTGCCGACATGAAAAAGCTTACAGCACCTGGTATTCCCAGGCAGTCTCCCATCCAAGTACTGACCAGGCCCTACCCTGCTTAGCTTCCGAGATCGGACGAGATCGGGCGTGTTCAGGGTGGTATGGCCGTACGCGACAGCAGAGGAGGCCGGCACGGCTCATGTACACAGCAGATGGCTTTGGCCAATGGCTTTCATGAAAAAGCTTACGGCACCTGGTATTCCCAGGCAGTCTCCCATCCAAGTACTGACCAGGCCCTACCCTGCTTAGCTTCCGAGATCGGACGAGATCGGGCGTGTTCAGGGTGGTATGGCCGTAAGCGACGGCAGAGGAGGCCGGCACGGCTCATGTACATAGCAGATGGCTTTGGCCAATGGCTTTCATGAAAAAGCTTACGGCACCTGGTATTCCCAGGCAGTCTCCCATCCAAGTACTGACCAGGCCCTACCCTGCTTAGCTTCCGAGATCGGACGAGATCGGGCGTGTTCAGGGTGGTATGGCCGTAAGCGACAGCTGAGAAGGCCGGCACGGCTCATGTACACAGCAGATGGCTTTGGCCAATGCCTTTCATGAAAAGGCTTACGGCACCTGGTATTCCCAGGCAGTCTCCCATCCAAGTACTGACCAGGCCCTACCCTGCTTAGCTTCCGAGATCGGACGAGTTCAGGGTGGTATGGCCGTAAGCGACAGCAGAGGTGGCCGGCACGGCTCATGTACACAGCAGATGGCTTTGGCCAATGCCTTTCATGAAAAAGCTTACGGCACCTGGTATTCCCAGGCAGTCTCCCACCCAAGTACTGACCAGGCCCTACCCTGCTTAGCTTCCGAGATCGGACGAGATCGGGCGTGTTCAGGGTGGTATGGCCGTAAGCGACAGCAGAGGTGGCCGGCACGGCTCATGTACACAGCAGATGGCTTTGGCCAATGCCTTTCATGAAAATGCTTACGGCCCCTGGTATTCCCAGGCAGTCTCCCATCCAAGTACTGACCAGGCCCTACCCTGCTTAGCTTCCGAGATCGGACGAGATCGGGCGTGTTCAGGGTGGTATGGCCGTAAGCGACAGCAGAGGTGGCCGGCACGGCTCATGTACACAGCAGATGGCTTTGGCCAATGCCTTTCATGAAAAAGCTTACGGCACCTGGTATTCCCAGGCAGTCTCCCATCCAAGTACTGACCAGGCCCTACCCTGCTTAGCTTCCGAGATCGGACGAGATCGGGCGTGTTCAGGGTGGTATGGCCGTAAGCGACAGCAGAGTTGGCCGGCACGGCTCATGTACACAGCAGATGGCTTTGGCCAAAGCCTTTCATGAAAAAGCGTACGGCACCTGGTATTCCCAGGCAGTCTCCCATCCAAGTACTGACCAGGCCCTATCCTGCTTAGCTTCCGAGATCGGACGAGCTCCGGCGTGTTCAGGGTGGTATGGCCGTAAGCGACAGCAGAAGTGGCCGGTACGGCTCATGTACAGTAGATGACAGTACATTTCTTTAACCATAGAAACATGGTTAAAACAATATGCGTCAGCCACATCTCTATTTATTACAAACAGGCCGTTTTTTTTTTCCATTCAACAAGGCGGAAGAAAGTGCACCGTTCCCGGCGGCACTGCAATGCCGGGTCGATGCGTGGAGTGAACGG
>NW_027638322.1:197500-200000 GCF_951216825.1 Electrona antarctica
TGGAGAGCCGGGCAAAACGCCACATTGTGTGTCTTTCACGCTTTTCATGCTTTTCCACGCTTTGAAGATTTTTCACTTGCACTCCGGAATTCATGTACTCCTTCCGTCCCCCTCCCCCTCGGCCGCACCCCCGCCAACAAGTTCGTGCTGCACATGATCTGGTGTTTTGTCATTCAGTCTGCCGACATGAAAAAGCTTACAGCACCTGGTATTCCCAGGCAGTCTCCCATCCAAGTACTGACCAGGCCCTACCCTGCTTAGCTTCCGAGATCGGACGAGATCGGGCGTGTTCAGGGTGGTATGGCCGTACGCGACAGCAGAGGAGGCCGGCACGGCTCATGTACACAGCAGATGGCTTTGGCCAATGGCTTTCATGAAAAAGCTTACGGCACCTGGTATTCCCAGGCAGTCTCCCATCCAAGTACTGACCAGGCCCTACCCTGCTTAGCTTCCGAGATCGGACGAGATCGGGCGTGTTCAGGGTGGTATGGCCGTAAGCGACGGCAGAGGAGGCCGGCACGGCTCATGTACATAGCAGATGGCTTTGGCCAATGGCTTTCATGAAAAAGCTTACGGCACCTGGTATTCCCAGGCAGTCTCCCATCCAAGTACTGACCAGGCCCTACCCTGCTTAGCTTCCGAGATCGGACGAGATCGGGCGTGTTCAGGGTGGTATGGCCATAAGCGACAGCTGAGAAGGCCGGCACGGCTCATGTACACAGCAGATGGCTTTGGCCAATGCCTTTCATGAAAAGGCTTACGGCACCTGGTATTCCCAGGCAGTCTCCCATCCAAGTACTGACCAGGCCCTACCCTGCTTAGCTTCCGAGATCGGACGAGTTCAGGGTGGTATGGCCGTAAGCGACAGCAGAGGTGGCCGGCACGGCTCATGTACACAGCAGATGGCTTTGGCCAATGCCTTTCATGAAAAAGCTTACGGCACCTGGTATTCCCAGGCAGTCTCCCATCCAAGTACTGACCAGGCCCTACCCTGCTTAGCTTCCGAGATCGGACGAGATCGGGCGTGTTCAGGGTGGTATGGCCGTAAGCGACAGCAGAGGTGGCCGGCACGGCTCATGTACACAGCAGATGGCTTTGGCCAATGCCTTTCATGAAAATGCTTACGGCACCTGGTATTCCCAGGCAGTCTCCCATCCAAGTACTGACCAGGCCCTACCCTGCTTAGCTTCCGAGATCGGACGAGATCGGGCGTGTTCAGGGTGGTATGGCCGTAAGCGACAGCAGAGTTGGCCGGCACGGCTCATGTACACAGCAGATGGCTTTGGCCAAAGCCTTTCATGAAAAAGCGTACGGCACCTGGTATTCCCAGGCAGTCTCCCATCCAAGTACTGACCAGGCCCTATCCTGCTTAGCTTCCGAGATCGGACGAGCTCCGGCGTGTTCAGGGTGGTATGGCCGTAAGCGACAGCAGAAGTGGCCGGTACGGCTCATGTACAGTAGATGACAGTACATTTCTTTAACCATAGAAACATGGTTAAAACAATATGCGTCAGCCACATCTCTATTTATTACAAACAGGCCGTTTTTTTTTCTCCATTCAACAAGGCGGAAGAAAGTGCACCGTTCCCGGCGGCACTGCAATGCCGGGTCGATGCGTGGAGTGAACGGAGCAAGCCCCTTTTTCAACTCCTGAGTCAAAAAATCCGTTTAATATTTAGTCCCCATATAGGGGACATATCAGATATTAAACTGATAAGAACAGATACTACACTTGATCTTAGCCAAAAGGCCGAGAAGCGATAACCCTCAAACTGACTGCTGTGAAGTCCGCTTCCTAGGCTAACGACATTCCCATCCGGTCTGATACCCACTTAGTCATCACCATATACCCACTTGGGCATTAGCATAACAATGACCTCTGTGACCTCTCTAAGGACCCATTGGTAGATGCTTACAGCACCGTGGAGTATGCAAGCTTGCAGATCTGCTATTTTCATAACATTTCAAAAATGACAAAAGTGGCCCATCCACATGCATACTTGTAGGTAGCCATTTTCAACAACTTCCGTTGGTCGCAGAGGCTCGGGATTGCCACCGTTGGAAAGCTCGCACCTGAGATAGGGGGGGGGGGGGGGGAGTGGAGGTGCATGGGCGTCGGTAGTGGGGGTGGGGTAGGCGTTGTTAAAATGTTTAAAAAGTGGAAAAACTGGGACGCTTTGGAGAAGCACAAGGGGGCGCTGCTGTGCAGCAAGCCCTCGGCCGTGCCCCGCCCACATTGGGGGCGTTGTTTTAAAATGTGGGTGTGGCCTATCAGAGCGTAGAACAACTCTGGTCTCTCTTCATGACGGATACAAAACTATATGTTGTGTTTGGCCCTACCTCTGGTAGGGGTTTATCAATTGTCTGGGGCCATTGTCACTTGCTCCGCGAGTGGGAATCGAACTCACAGCCCTCCGCATTAGAGTCAGTTGCATTGACCACTAGTCCATTGCCCGCCCTCCACCCTGAACAGATCAGGATTCTATATAAAGGGATATTA
>NW_027638322.1:202500-205000 GCF_951216825.1 Electrona antarctica
AAACTGACTGCTGTGAAGTCCGCTTCCTAGGCTAACGACATTCCCATCCGGTCTGATACCCACTTAGTCATCACCATATACCCACTTGGGCATTAGCATAACAATGACCTCTGTGACCTCTCTAAGGACCCATTGGTAGATGCTTACAGCACCGTGGAGTATGCAAGCTTGCAGATCTGCTATTTTCATAACATTTCAAAAATGACAAAAGTGGCCCATCCACATGCATGCTTGTATGTAGCCATTTTCAACAACTTCCGTTGGTCGCAGAGGCTCGGGATTGCCACCGTTGGAAAGCTCGCACCTGAGATAGGGGGGGGGGGGGGGGGGGGGAGTGGAGGTGCATGGGCGTCGGTAGTGGGGGTGGGGTAGGCGTTGTTAAAATGTTTAAAAAGTGGAAAAACTGGGACGCTTTGGAGAAGCACAAGGGGGCGCTGCTGTGCAGCAAGCCCTCGGCCGTGCCCCGCCCACATTGGGGGCGTTGTTTTAAAATGTGGGTGTGGCCTATCAGAGCGTAGAACAACTCTGGTCTCTCTTCATGACGGATACAAAACTATATGTTGTGTTTGGCCCTACCTCTGGTAGGGGTTTATCAATTGTCTGGGGCCATTGTCACTTGCTCCGCGAGTGGGAATCGAACTCACAGCCCTCCGCATTAGAGTCAGTTGCATTGACCACTAGTCCATTGCCCACCCTCCACCCTGAACAGATCAGGATTCTATATAAAGGGATATTAGCTGGGTTTAAATAGAGCTTGAATGTTTAAACAGTACTGGTCGGGATCCTGTTAAAAACGGCATCGTCCCAGAGGTGGATTTGAACCACCAACCTCTTGGTTTACAGCCAAGCACACTAGTCCACTGAGCCAAACAGGCTGTTGAGTGTTGAAGCAAAAGTGTGTGCATTGCAAATGGATTTGGAGTCCCAGGGGCGCGGCCGCTGTGCGCCCGTAGCCAATGGTGAAGATTCCAGGGGGGTGCTTAAGAGTGGGTACCCGGGTTCGGATGGAGAGCCGGGTTGTGGGTTTAGCTGGCTTCGGGCCTGGCACCCCGGTGGGGGCCCAAGGCTCCCTGGGTCCGCGTGGAGAGCCGGGCAAACCGGCTTTCTGCTGTCCACACTTAGAAGATTTTTACACTCGTACCCCGGAAGTCACGTTAGAGGCTGGCCCATGCCACCCCCTCCCCCGTGGGTTACCCGGGTCCGGGTGGAGAGCCGGGTTCCCACTTTAGCCGAGTTCTGAGTGGGCACCCCGGCAGGGTGACAAGGCTCCCAGGGGCCGCGTGGAGAGCCGGGCAAAACGCCACATTGTGTGTCTTTCACGCTTTTCATGCTTTTCCACGCTTTGAAGATTTTTCACTTGCACTCCGGAATTCATGTACTCCTTCCGTCCCCCTCCCCCTCGGCCGCACCCCCGCCAACAAGTTCGTGCTGCACATGATCTGGTGTTTTGTCATTCAGTCTGCCGACATGAAAAAGCTTACAGCACCTGGTATTCCCAGGCAGTCTCCCATCCAAGTACTGACCAGGCCCTACCCTGCTTAGCTTCCGAGATCGGACGAGATCGGGCGTGTTCAGGGTGGTATGGCCGTACGCGACAGCAGAGGAGGCCGGCACGGCTCATGTACACAGCAGATGGCTTTGGCCAATGGCTTTCATGAAAAAGCTTACGGCACCTGGTATTCCCAGGCAGTCTCCCATCCAAGTACTGACCAGGCCCTACCCTGCTTAGCTTCCGAGATCGGACGAGATCGGGCGTGTTCAGGGTGGTATGGCCGTAAGCGACGGCAGAGGAGGCCGGCACGGCTCATGTACATAGCAGATGGCTTTGGCCAATGGCTTTCATGAAAAAGCTTACGGCACCTGGTATTCCCAGGCAGTCTCCCATCCAAGTACTGACCAGGCCCTACCCTGCTTAGCTTCCGAGATCGGACGAGATCGGGCGTGTTCAGGGTGGTATGGCCATAAGCGACAGCTGAGAAGGCCGGCACGGCTCATGTACACAGCAGATGGCTTTGGCCAATGCCTTTCATGAAAAGGCTTACGGCACCTGGTATTCCCAGGCAGTCTCCCATCCAAGTACTGACCAGGCCCTACCCTGCTTAGCTTCCGAGATCGGACGAGTTCAGGGTGGTATGGCCGTAAGCGACAGCAGAGGTGGCCGGCACGGCTCATGTACACAGCAGATGGCTTTGGCCAATGCCTTTCATGAAAAAGCTTACGGCACCTGGTATTCCCAGGCAGTCTCCCATCCAAGTACTGACCAGGCCCTACCCTGCTTAGCTTCCGAGATCGGACGAGATCGGGCGTGTTCAGGGTGGTATGGCCGTAAGCGACAGCAGAGGTGGCCGGCACGGCTCATGTACACAGCAGATGGCTTTGGCCAATGCCTTTCATGAAAATGCTTACGGCACCTGGTATTCCCAGGCAGTCTCCCATCCAAGTACTGACCAGGCCCTACCCTGCTTAGCTTCCGAGATCGGACGAGATCGGGCGTGTTCAG
>NW_027638322.1:212500-215000 GCF_951216825.1 Electrona antarctica
TGTTTTAAAATGTGGGTGTGGCCTATCAGAGCGTAGAACAACTCTGGTCTCTCTTCATGACGGATACAAAACTATATGTTGTGTTTGGCCCTACCTCTGGTAGGGGTTTATCAATTGTCTGGGGCCATTGTCACTTGCTCCGCGAGTGGGAATCGAACTCACAGCCCTCCGCATTAGAGTCAGTTGCATTGACCACTAGTCCATTGCCCACCCTCCACCCTGAACAGATCAGGATTCTATATAAAGGGATATTAGCTGGGTTTAAATAGAGCTTGAATGTTTAAACAGTACTGGTCGGGATCCTGTTAAAAACGGCATCGTCCCAGAGGTGGATTTGAACCACCAACCTCTTGGTTTACAGCCAAGCACACTAGTCCACTGAGCCAAACAGGCTGTTGAGTGTTGAAGCAAAAGTGTGTGCATTGCAAATGGATTTGGAGTCCCAGGGGCGCGGCCGCTGTGCGCCCGTAGCCAATGGTGAAGATTCCAGGGGGGTGCTTAAGAGTGGGTACCCGGGTTCGGATGGAGAGCCGGGTTGTGGGTTTAGCTGGCTTCGGGCCTGGCACCCCGGTGGGGGCCCAAGGCTCCCTGGGTCCGCGTGGAGAGCCGGGCAAACCGGCTTTCTGCTGTCCACACTTAGAAGATTTTTACACTCGTACCCCGGAAGTCACGTTAGAGGCTGGCCCATGCCACCCCCTCCCCCGTGGGTTACCCGGGTCCGGGTGGAGAGCCGGGTTCCCACTTTAGCCGAGTTCTGAGTGGGCACCCCGGCAGGGTGACAAGGCTCCCAGGGGCCGCGTGGAGAGCCGGGCAAAACGCCACATTGTGTGTCTTTCACGCTTTTCATGCTTTTCCACGCTTTGAAGATTTTTCACTTGCACTCCGGAATTCATGTACTCCTTCCGTCCCCCTCCCCCTCGGCCGCACCCCCGCCAACAAGTTCGTGCTGCACATGATCTGGTGTTTTGTCATTCAGTCTGCCGACATGAAAAAGCTTACAGCACCTGGTATTCCCAGGCAGTCTCCCATCCAAGTACTGACCAGGCCCTACCCTGCTTAGCTTCCGAGATCGGACGAGATCGGGCGTGTTCAGGGTGGTATGGCCGTACGCGACAGCAGAGGAGGCCGGCACGGCTCATGTACACAGCAGATGGCTTTGGCCAATGGCTTTCATGAAAAAGCTTACGGCACCTGGTATTCCCAGGCAGTCTCCCATCCAAGTACTGACCAGGCCCTACCCTGCTTAGCTTCCGAGATCGGACGAGATCGGGCGTGTTCAGGGTGGTATGGCCGTAAGCGACGGCAGAGGAGGCCGGCACGGCTCATGTACATAGCAGATGGCTTTGGCCAATGGCTTTCATGAAAAAGCTTACGGCACCTGGTATTCCCAGGCAGTCTCCCATCCAAGTACTGACCAGGCCCTACCCTGCTTAGCTTCCGAGATCGGACGAGATCGGGCGTGTTCAGGGTGGTATGGCCGTAAGCGACAGCTGAGAAGGCCGGCACGGCTCATGTACACAGCAGATGGCTTTGGCCAATGCCTTTCATGAAAAGGCTTACGGCACCTGGTATTCCCAGGCAGTCTCCCATCCAAGTACTGACCAGGCCCTACCCTGCTTAGCTTCCGAGATCGGACGAGTTCAGGGTGGTATGGCCGTAAGCGACAGCAGAGGTGGCCGGCACGGCTCATGTACACAGCAGATGGCTTTGGCCAATGCCTTTCATGAAAAAGCTTACGGCACCTGGTATTCCCAGGCAGTCTCCCATCCAAGTACTGACCAGGCCCTACCCTGCTTAGCTTCCGAGATCGGACGAGATCGGGCATGTTCAGGGTGGTATGGCCGTAAGCGACAGCAGAGGTGGCCGGCACGGCTCATGTACACAGCAGATGGCTTTGGCCAATGCCTTTCATGAAAATGCTTACGGCACCTGGTATTCCCAGGCAGTCTCCCATCCAAGTACTGACCAGGCCCTACCCTGCTTAGCTTCCGAGATCGGACGAGATCGGGCGTGTTCAGGGTGGTATGGCCGTAAGCGACAGCAGAGGTGGCCGGCACGGCTCATGTACACAGCAGATGGCTTTGGCCAATGCCTTTCATGAAAAAGCTTACGGCACCTGGTATTCCCAGGCAGTCTCCCATCCAAGTACTGACCAGGCCCTACCCTGCTTAGCTTCCGAGATCGGACGAGATCGGGCGTGTTCAGGGTGGTATGGCCGTAAGCGACAGCAGAGTTGGCCGGCACGGCTCATGTACACAGCAGATGGCTTTGGCCAAAGCCTTTCATGAAAAAGCGTACGGCACCTGGTATTCCCAGGCAGTCTCCCATCCAAGTACTGACCAGGCCCTATCCTGCTTAGCTTCCGAGATCGGACGAGCTCCGGCGTGTTCAGGGTGGTATGGCCGTAAGCGACAGCAGAAGTGGCCGGTACGGCTCATGTACAGTAGATGACAGTACATTTCTTTAACCATAGAAACATGGTTAAAACAATATGCGTCAG
>NW_027638322.1:230000-232500 GCF_951216825.1 Electrona antarctica
ATAGCAGATGGCTTTGGCCAATGGCTTTCATGAAAAAGCTTACGGCACCTGGTATTCCCAGGCAGTCTCCCATCCAAGTACTGACCAGGCCCTACCCTGCTTAGCTTCCGAGATCGGACGAGATCGGGCGTGTTCAGGGTGGTATGGCCGTAAGCGACAGCTGAGAAGGCCGGCACGGCTCATGTACACAGCAGATGGCTTTGGCCAATGCCTTTCATGAAAAGGCTTACGGCACCTGGTATTCCCAGGCAGTCTCCCATCCAAGTACTGACCAGGCCCTACCCTGCTTAGCTTCCGAGATCGGACGAGTTCAGGGTGGTATGGCCGTAAGCGACAGCAGAGGTGGCCGGCACGGCTCATGTACACAGCAGATGGCTTTGGCCAATGCCTTTCATGAAAAAGCTTACGGCACCTGGTATTCCCAGGCAGTCTCCCATCCAAGTACTGACCAGGCCCTACCCTGCTTAGCTTCCGAGATCGGACGAGATCGGGCGTGTTCAGGGTGGTATGGCCGTAAGCGACAGCAGAGGTGGCCGGCACGGCTCATGTACACAGCAGATGGCTTTGGCCAATGCCTTTCATGAAAATGCTTACGGCACCTGGTATTCCCAGGCAGTCTCCCATCCAAGTACTGACCAGGCCCTACCCTGCTTAGCTTCCGAGATCGGACGAGATCGGGCGTGTTCAGGGTGGTATGGCCGTAAGCGACAGCAGAGGTGGCCGGCACGGCTCATGTACACAGCAGATGGCTTTGGCCAATGCCTTTCATGAAAAAGCTTACGGCACCTGGTATTCCCAGGCAGTCTCCCATCCAAGTACTGACCAGGCCCTACCCTGCTTAGCTTCCGAGATCGGACGAGATCGGGCGTGTTCAGGGTGGTATGGCCGTAAGCGACAGCAGAGTTGGCCGGCACGGCTCATGTACACAGCAGATGGCTTTGGCCAAAGCCTTTCATGAAAAAGCGTACGGCACCTGGTATTCCCAGGCAGTCTCCCATCCAAGTACTGACCAGGCCCTATCCTGCTTAGCTTCCGAGATCGGACGAGCTCCGGCGTGTTCAGGGTGGTATGGCCGTAAGCGACAGCAGAAGTGGCCGGTACGGCTCATGTACAGTAGATGACAGTACATTTCTTTAACCATAGAAACATGGTTAAAACAATATGCGTCAGCCACATCTCTATTTATTACAAACAGGCCGGTTTTTTTTTTCCATTCAACAAGGCGGAAGAAAGTGCACCGTTCCCGGCGGCACTGCAATGCCGGGTCGATGCATGGAGTGAACGGAGCAAGCCCCTTTTTCAACTCCTGAGTCAAAAAATCCGTTTAATATTTAGTCCCCATATAGGGGACATATCAGATATTAAACTGATAAGAACAGATACTACACTTGATCTTAGCCAAAAGGCCGAGAAGCGATAACCCTCAAACTGACTGCTGTGAAGTCCGCTTCCTAGGCTAACGACATTCCCATCCGGTCTGATACCCACTTAGTCATCACCATATACCCACTTGGGCATTAGCATAACAATGACCTCTGTGACCTCTCTAAGGACCCATTGGTAGATGCTTACAGCACCGTGGAGTATGCAAGCTTGCAGATCTGCTATTTTCATAACATTTCAAAAATGACAAAAGTGGCCCATCCACATGCATGCTTGTAGGTAGCCATTTTCAACAACTTCCGTTGGTCGCAGAGGCTCGGGATTGCCACCGTTGGAAAGCTCGCACCTGAGATAGGGGGGGGGGGGGGGGGGGGGGGGGGAGTGGAGGTGCATGGGCGTCGGTAGTGGGGGTGGGGTAGGCGTTGTTAAAATGTTTAAAAAGTGGAAAAACTGGGACGCTTTGGAGAAGCACAAGGGGGCGCTGCTGTGCAGCAAGCCCTCGGCCGTGCCCCGCCCACATTGGGGGCGTTGTTTTAAAATGTGGGTGTGGCCTATCAGAGCGTAGAACAACTCTGGTCTCTCTTCATGACGGATACAAAACTATATGTTGTGTTTGGCCCTACCTCTGGTAGGGGTTTATCAATTGTCTGGGGCCATTGTCACTTGCTCCGCGAGTGGGAATCGAACTCACAGCCCTCCGCATTAGAGTCAGTTGCATTGACCACTAGTCCATTGCCCGCCCTCCAACCTGAACAGATCAGGATTCTATATAAAGGGATATTAGCTGGGTTTAAATAGAGCTTGAATGTTTAAACAGTACTGGTCGGGATCCTGTTAAAAACGGCATCGTCCCAGAGGTGGATTTGAACCACCAACCTCTTGGTTTACGGCCAAGCACACTAGTCCACTGAGCCAAACAGGCTGTTGAGTGTTGAAGCAAAAGTGTGTGCATTGCAAATGGATTTGGAGTCCCAGGGGCGCGGCCGCTGTGCGCCCGTAGCCAATGGTGAAGATTCCAGGGGGGTGCTTAAGAGTGGGTACCCGGGTTCGGATGGAGAGCCGGGTTGTGGGTTTAGCTGGCTTCGGGCCTGGCACCCCGATGGGGGCCCAAGGCTCC
>NW_027638322.1:235000-237500 GCF_951216825.1 Electrona antarctica
GGAGGTGCATGGGCGTCGGTAGTGGGGGTGGGGTAGGCGTTGTTAAAATGTTTAAAAAGTGGAAAAACTGGGACGCTTTGGAGAAGCACAAGGGGGCGCTGCTGTGCAGCAAGCCCTCGGCCGTGCCCCGCCCACATTGGGGGCGTTGTTTTAAAATGTGGGTGTGGCCTATCAGAGCGTAGAACAACTCTGGTCTCTCTTCATGACGGATACAAAACTATATGTTGTGTTTGGCCCTACCTCTGGTAGGGGTTTATCAATTGTCTGGGGCCATTGTCACTTGCTCCGCGAGTGGGAATCGAACTCACAGCCCTCCGCATTAGAGTCAGTTGCATTGACCACTAGTCCATTGCCCGCCCTCCACCCTGAACAGATCAGGATTCTATATAAAGGGATATTAGCTGGGTTTAAATAGAGCTTGAATGTTTAAACAGTACTGGTCGGGATCCTGTTAAAAACGGCATCGTCCCAGAGGTGGATTTGAACCACCAACCTCTTGGTTTACAGCCAAGCACACTAGTCCACTGAGCCAAACAGGCTGTTGAGTGTTGAAGCAAAAGTGTGTGCATTGCAAATGGATTTGGAGTCCCAGGGGCGCGGCCGCTGTGCGCCCGTAGCCAATGGTGAAGATTCCAGGGGGGTGCTTAAGAGTGGGTACCCGGGTTCGGATGGAGAGCCGGGTTGTGGGTTTAGCTGGCTTCGGGCCTGGCACCCCGGTGGGGGCCCAAGGCTCCCTGGGTCCGCGTGGAGAGCCGGGCAAACCGGCTTTCTGCTGTCCACACTTAGAAGATTTTTACACTCGTACCCCGGAAGTCACGTTAGAGGCTGGCCCATGCCACCCCCTCCCCCGTGGGTTACCCGGGTCCGGGTGGAGAGCCGGGTTCCCACTTTAGCCGAGTTCTGAGTGGGCACCCCGGCAGGGTGACAAGGCTCCCAGGGGCCGCGTGGAGAGCCGGGCAAAACGCCACATTGTGTGTCTTTCACGCTTTTCATGCTTTGAAGATTTTTCACTTGCACTCCGGAATTCATGTACTCCTTCCGTCCCCCTCCCCCTCGGCCGCACCCCCGCCAACAAGTTCGTGCTGCACATGATCTGGTGTTTTGTCATTCAGTCTGCCGACATGAAAAAGCTTACAGCACCTGGTATTCCCAGGCAGTCTCCCATCCAAGTACTGACCAGGCCCTACCCTGCTTAGCTTCCGAGATCGGACGAGATCGGGCGTGTTCAGGGTGGTATGGCCGTACGCGACAGCAGAGGAGGCCGGCACGGCTCATGTACACAGCAGATGGCTTTGGCCAATGGCTTTCATGAAAAAGCTTACGGCACCTGGTATTCCCAGGCAGTCTCCCATCCAAGTACTGACCAGGCCCTACCCTGCTTAGCTTCCGAGATCGGACGAGATCGGGCGTGTTCAGGGTGGTATGGCCGTAAGCGACGGCAGAGGAGGCCGGCACGGCTCATGTACATAGCAGATGGCTTTGGCCAATGGCTTTCATGAAAAAGCTTACGGCACCTGGTATTCCCAGGCAGTCTCCCATCCAAGTACTGACCAGGCCCTACCCTGCTTAGCTTCCGAGATCGGACGAGATCGGGCGTGTTCAGGGTGGTATGGCCGTAAGCGACAGCTGAGAAGGCCGGCACGGCTCATGTACACAGCAGATGGCTTTGGCCAATGCCTTTCATGAAAAGGCTTACGGCACCTGGTATTCCCAGGCAGTCTCCCATCCAAGTACTGACCAGGCCCTACCCTGCTTAGCTTCCGAGATCGGACGAGTTCAGGGTGGTATGGCCGTAAGCGACAGCAGAGGTGGCCGGCACGGCTCATGTACACAGCAGATGGCTTTGGCCAATGCCTTTCATGAAAAAGCTTACGGCACCTGGTATTCCCAGGCAGTCTCCCATCCAAGTACTGACCAGGCCCTACCCTGCTTAGCTTCCGAGATCGGACGAGATCGGGCGTGTTCAGGGTGGTATGGCCGTAAGCGACAGCAGAGGTGGCCGGCACGGCTCATGTACACAGCAGATGGCTTTGGCCAATGCCTTTCATGAAAATGCTTACGGCACCTGGTATTCCCAGGCAGTCTCCCATCCAAGTACTGACCAGGCCCTACCCTGCTTAGCTTCCGAGATCGGACGAGATCGGGCGTGTTCAGGGTGGTATGGCCGTAAGCGACAGCAGAGGTGGCCGGCACGGCTCATGTACACAGCAGATGGCTTTGGCCAATGCCTTTCATGAAAAAGCTTACGGCACCTGGTATTCCCAGGCAGTCTCCCATCCAAGTACTGACCAGGCCCTACCCTGCTTAGCTTCCGAGATCGGACGAGATCGGGCGTGTTCAGGGTGGTATGGCCGTAAGCGACAGCAGAGTTGGCCGGCACGGCTCATGTACACAGCAGATGGCTTTGGCCAAAGCCTTTCATGAAAAAGCGTACGGCACCTGGTATTCCCAGGCAGTCTCCCATCCAAGTACTGACCAGGCCCTATCCTGCTTAGCTTCC
>NW_027638322.1:245000-247500 GCF_951216825.1 Electrona antarctica
CCCTCCGCATTAGAGTCAGTTGCATTGACCACTAGTCCATTGCCCGCCCTCCACCCTGAACAGATCAGGATTCTATATAAAGGGATATTAGCTGGGTTTAAATAGAGCTTGAATGTTTAAACAGTACTGGTCGGGATCCTGTTAAAAACGGCATCGTCCCAGAGGTGGATTTGAACCACCAACCTCTTGGTTTACAGCCAAGCACACTAGTCCACTGAGCCAAACAGGCTGTTGAGTGTTGAAGCAAAAGTGTGTGCATTGCAAATGGATTTGGAGTCCCAGGGGCGTGGCCGCTGTGCGCCCGTAGCCAATGGTGAAGATTCCAGGGGGGTGCTTAAGAGTGGGTACCCGGGTTCGGATGGAGAGCCGGGTTGTGGGTTTAGCTGGCTTCGGGCCTGGCACCCCGGTGGGGGCCCAAGGCTCCCTGGGTCCGCGTGGAGAGCCGGGCAAACCGGCTTTCTGCTGTCCACACTTAGAAGATTTTTACACTCGTACCCCGGAAGTCACGTTAGAGGCTGGCCCATGCCACCCCCTCCCCCGTGGGTTACCCGGGTCCGGGTGGAGAGCCGGGTTCCCACTTTAGCCGAGTTCTGAGTGGGCACCCCGGCAGGGTGACAAGGCTCCCAGGGGCCGCGTGGAGAGCCGGGCAAAACGCCACATTGTGTGTCTTTCACGCTTTTCATGCTTTGAAGATTTTTCACTTGCACTCCGGAATTCATGTACTCCTTCCGTCCCCCTCCCCCTCGGCCGCACCCCCGCCAACAAGTTCGTGCTGCACATGATCTGGTGTTTTGTCATTCAGTCTGCCGACATGAAAAAGCTTACAGCACCTGGTATTCCCAGGCAGTCTCCCATCCAAGTACTGACCAGGCCCTACCCTGCTTAGCTTCCGAGATCGGACGAGATCGGGCGTGTTCAGGGTGGTATGGCCGTACGCGACAGCAGAGGAGGCCGGCACGGCTCATGTACACAGCAGATGGCTTTGGCCAATGGCTTTCATGAAAAAGCTTACGGCACCTGGTATTCCCAGGCAGTCTCCCATCCAAGTACTGACCAGGCCCTACCCTGCTTAGCTTCCGAGATCGGACGAGATCGGGCGTGTTCAGGGTGGTATGGCCGTAAGCGACGGCAGAGGAGGCCGGCACGGCTCATGTACATAGCAGATGGCTTTGGCCAATGGCTTTCATGAAAAAGCTTACGGCACCTGGTATTCCCAGGCAGTCTCCCATCCAAGTACTGACCAGGCCCTACCCTGCTTAGCTTCCGAGATCGGACGAGATCGGGCGTGTTCAGGGTGGTATGGCCGTAAGCGACAGCTGAGAAGGCCGGCACGGCTCATGTACACAGCAGATGGCTTTGGCCAATGCCTTTCATGAAAAGGCTTACGGCACCTGGTATTCCCAGGCAGTCTCCCATCCAAGTACTGACCAGGCCCTACCCTGCTTAGCTTCCGAGATCGGACGAGTTCAGGGTGGTATGGCCGTAAGCGACAGCAGAGGTGGCCGGCACGGCTCATGTACACAGCAGATGGCTTTGGCCAATGCCTTTCATGAAAAAGCTTACGGCACCTGGTATTCCCAGGCAGTCTCCCATCCAAGTACTGACCAGGCCCTACCCTGCTTAGCTTCCGAGATCGGACGAGATCGGGCGTGTTCAGGGTGGTATGGCCGTAAGCGACAGCAGAGGTGGCCGGCACGGCTCATGTACACAGCAGATGGCTTTGGCCAATGCCTTTCATGAAAATGCTTACGGCACCTGGTATTCCCAGGCAGTCTCCCATCCAAGTACTGACCAGGCCCTACCCTGCTTAGCTTCCGAGATCGGACGAGATCGGGCGTGTTCAGGGTGGTATGGCCGTAAGCGACAGCAGAGGTGGCCGGCACGGCTCATGTACACAGCAGATGGCTTTGGCCAATGCCTTTCATGAAAAAGCTTACGGCACCTGGTATTCCCAGGCAGTCTCCCATCCAAGTACTGACCAGGCCCTACCCTGCTTAGCTTCCGAGATCGGACGAGATCGGGCGTGTTCAGGGTGGTATGGCCGTAAGCGACAGCAGAGTTGGCCGGCACGGCTCATGTACACAGCAGATGGCTTTGGCCAAAGCCTTTCATGAAAAAGCGTACGGCACCTGGTATTCCCAGGCAGTCTCCCATCCAAGTACTGACCAGGCCCTATCCTGCTTAGCTTCCGAGATCGGACGAGCTCCGGCGTGTTCAGGGTGGTATGGCCGTAAGCGACAGCAGAAGTGGCCGGTACGGCTCATGTACAGTAGATGACAGTACATTTCTTTAACCATAGAAACATGGTTAAAACAATATGCGTCAGCCACATCTCTATTTATTACAAACAGGCCGTTTTTTTTTTCCATTCAACAAGGCGGAAGAAAGTGCACCGTTCCCGGCCGCACTGCAATGCCGGGTCGATGCGTGGAGTGAACGGAGCAAGCCCCTTTTTCAACTCCTGAGTCAAAAAATCCGTTTAATATTTAGTCCCCATATA
>NW_027638322.1:257500-260994 GCF_951216825.1 Electrona antarctica
CTTGTAGGTAGCCATTTTCAACAACTTCCGTTGGTCGCAGAGGCTCGGGATTGCCACCGTTGGAAAGCTCGCACCTGAGATAGGGGGGGGGGGGGGGGGGAGTGGAGGTGCATGGGCGTCGGTAGTGGGGGTGGGGTAGGCGTTGTTAAAATGTTTAAAAAGTGGAAAAACTGGGACGCTTTGGAGAAGCACAAGGGGGCGCTGCTGTGCAGCAAGCCCTCGGCCGTGCCCCGCCCACATTGGGGGCGTTGTTTTAAAATGTGGGTGTGGCCTATCAGAGCGTAGAACAACTCTGGTCTCTCTTCATGACGGATACAAAACTATATGTTGTGTTTGGCCCTACCTCTGGTAGGGGTTTATCAATTGTCTGGGGCCATTGTCACTTGCTCCGCGAGTGGGAATCGAACTCACAGCCCTCCGCATTAGAGTCAGTTGCATTGACCACTAGTCCATTGCCCGCCCTTCACCCTGAACAGATCAGGATTCTATATAAAGGGATATTAGCTGGGTTTAAATAGAGGTTGAATGTTTAAACAGTACTGGTCGGGATCCTGTTAAAAACGGCATCGTCCCAGAGGTGGATTTGAACCACCAACCTCTTGGTTTACAGCCAAGCACACTAGTCCACTGAGCCAAACAGGCTGTTGAGTGTTGAAGCAAAAGTGTGTGCATTGCAAATGGATTTGGAGTCCCAGGGGCGCGGCCGCTGTGCGCCCGTAGCCAATGGTGAAGATTCCAGGGGGGTGCTTAAGAGTGGGTATCCGGGTTCGGATGGAGAGCCGGGTTGTGGGTTTAGCTGGCTTCGGGCCTGGCACCCCGGTGGGGGCCCAAGGCTCCCTGGGTCCGCGTGGAGAGCCGGGCAAACCGGCTTTCTGCTGTCCACACTTAGAAGATTTTTACACTCGTACACCGGAAGTCACGTTAGAGGCTGGCCCATGCCACCCCCTCCCCCGTGGGTTACCCGGGTCCGGGTGGAGAGCCGGGTTCCCACTTTAGCCGAGTTCTGAGTGGGCACCCCGGCAGGGTGACAAGGCTCCCAGGGGCCGCGTGGAGAGCCGGGCAAAACGCCACATTGTGTGTCTTTCACGCTTTTCATGCTTTTCCACGCTTTGAAGATTTTTCACTTGCACTCCGGAATTCATGTACTCCTTCCGTCCCCCTCCCCCTCGGCCGCACCCCCGCCAACAAGTTCGTGCTGCACATGATCTGGTGTTTTGTCATTCAGTCTGCCGACATGAAAAAGCTTACAGCACCTGGTATTCCCAGGCAGTCTCCCATCCAAGTAATGACCAGGCCCTACCCTGCTTAGCTTCCGAGATCGGACGAGATCGGGCGTGTTCAGGGTGGTATGGCCGTACGCGACAGCAGAGGAGGCCGGCACGGCTCATGTACACAGCAGATGGCTTTGGCCAATGGCTTTCATGAAAAAGCTTACGGCACCTGGTATTCCCAGGCAGTCTCCCATCCAAGTACTGACCAGGCCCTACCCTGCTTAGCTTCCGAGATCGGACGAGATCGGGCGTGTTCAGGGTGGTATGGCCGTAAGCGACGGCAGAGGAGGCCGGCACGGCTCATGTACATAGCAGATGGCTTTGGCCAATGGCTTTCATGAAAAAGCTTACGGCACCTGGTATTCCCAGGCAGTCTCCCATCCAAGTACTGACCAGGCCCTACCCTGCTTAGCTTCCGAGATCGGACGAGATCGGGCGTGTTCAGGGTGGTATGGCCGTAAGCGACAGCTGAGAAGGCCGGCACGGCTCATGTACACAGCAGATGGCTTTGGCCAATGCCTTTCATGAAAAGGCTTACGGCACCTGGTATTCCCAGGCAGTCTCCCATCCAAGTACTGACCAGGCCCTACCCTGCTTAGCTTCCGAGATCGGACGAGTTCAGGGTGGTATGGCCGTAAGCGACAGCAGAGGTGGCCGGCACGGCTCATGTACACAGCAGATGGCTTTGGCCAATGCCTTTCATGAAAAAGCTTACGGCACCTGGTATTCCCAGGCAGTCTCCCATCCAAGTACTGACCAGGCCCTACCCTGCTTAGCTTCCGAGATCGGACGAGATCGGGCGTGTTCAGGGTGGTATGGCCGTAAGCGACAGCAGAGGTGGCCGGCACGGCTCATGTACACAGCAGATGGCTTTGGCCAATGCCTTTCATGAAAATGCTTACGGCACCTGGTATTCCCAGGCAGTCTCCCATCCAAGTACTGACCAGGCCCTACCCTGCTTAGCTTCCGAGATCGGACGAGATCGGGCGTGTTCAGGGTGGTATGGCCGTAAGCGACAGCAGAGGTGGCCGGCACGGCTCATGTACACAGCAGATGGCTTTGGCCAATGCCTTTCATGAAAAAGCTTACGGCAACTGGTATTCCCAGGCAGTCTCCCATCCAAGTACTGACCAGGCCCTACCCTGCTTAGCTTCCGAGATCGGACGAGATCGGGCGTGTTCAGGGTGGTATGGCCGTAAGCGACAGCAGAGTTGGCCGGCACGGCTCATGTACACAGCAGATGGCTTTGGCCAAAGCCTTTCATGAAAAAGCGTACGGCACCTGGTATTCCCAGGCAGTCTCCCATCCAAGTACTGACCAGGCCCTATCCTGCTTAGCTTCCGAGATCGGACGAGCTCCGGCGTGTTCAGGGTGGTATGGCCGTAAGCGACAGCAGAAGTGGCCGGTACGGCTCATGTACAGTAGATGACAGTACATTTCTTTAACCATAGAAACATGGTTAAAACAATATGCGTCAGCCACATCTCTATTTATTACAAACAGGCCGTTTTTTTTTTCCATTCAACAAGGCGGAAGAAAGTGCACCGTTCCCGGCCGCACTGCAATGCCGGGTCGATGCGTGGAGTGAACGGAGCAAGCCCCTTTTTCAACTCCTGAGTCAAAAAATCCGTTTAATATTTAGTCCCCATATAGGGGACATATCAGATATTAAACTGATAAGAACAGATACTACACTTGATCTTAGCCAAAAGGCCGAGAAGCGATAACCCTCAAACTGACTGCTGTGAAGTCCGCTTCCTAGGCTAACGACATTCCCATCCGGTCTGATACCCACTTAGTCATCACCATATACCCACTTGGGCATTAGCATAACAATGACCTCTGTGACCTCTCTAAGGACCCATTGGTAGATGCTTACAGCACCGTGGAGTATGCAAGCTTGCAGATCTGCTATTTTCATAACATTTCAAAAATGACAAAAGTGGCCCATCCACATGCATGCTTGTAGGTAGCCATTTTCAACAACTTCCGTTGGTCGCAGAGGCTCGGGATTGCCACCGTTGGAAAGCTCGCACCTGAGATAGGGGGGGGGGGGGGGGGGAGTGGAGGTGCATGGGCGTCGGTAGTGGGGGTGGGGTAGGCGTTGTTAAAATGTTTAAAAAGTGGAAAAACTGGGACGCTTTGGAGAAGCACAAGGGGGCGCTGCTGTGCAGCAAGCCCTCGGCCGTGCCCCGCCCACATTGGGGGCGTTGTTTTAAAATG
>NW_027638321.1:0-65807 GCF_951216825.1 Electrona antarctica
CTGCTCAGACTCTGCTTCTCTGCCCCCAGCCAAGCTTATAGGCCTGCAGAGTGTCTAGTTTTGAAGATACAGACTCTGCTAAGCAAAAGTGAACAGGGCCAAACTGGGCTTATTTCGCTGTGAAAGTGACATATAGGCACGGAGTTGGAAAACCTTGTCTGAACCCCTCCATCCTTCCTGTAGCTGCTCAGACTCTGCTTCTCTGCCCCCAGCCAAGCTTATAGGCCTGCAGAGTGTCTAGTTTTGAAGATACAGACTCTGCTAAGCAAAAGTGAACAGGGCCAAACTGGGCTTATTTCGCTGTGAAAGTGACATTTAGGCACGGAGTTGGAAAACCTTGTCTGAACCCCTCCATCCTTCCTGTAGCTGCTCAGACTCTGCTTCTCTGCCCCCAGCCAAGCTTATAGGCCTGCAGAGTGTCTAGTTTTGAAGATACAGACTCTGCTAAGCAAAAGTGAACAGGGCCAAACTGGGCTTATTTCGCTGTGAAAGTGACATTTAGGCACGGAGTTGGAAAACCTTGTCTGAACCCCTCCATCCTTCCTGTAGCTGCTCAGACTCTGCTTCTCTGCCCCCAGCCAAGCTTATAGGCCTGCAGAGTGTCTAGTTTTGAAGATACAGACTCTGCTAAGCAAAAGTGAACAGGGCCAAACTGGGCTTATTTCGCTGTGAAAGTGACATTTAGGCACGGAGTTGGAAAACCTTGTCTGAACCCCTCCATCCTTCCTGTAGCTGCTCAGACTCTGCTTCTCTGCCCCCAGCCAAGCTTATAGGCCTGCAGAGTGTCTAGTTTTGAAGATACAGACTCTGCTAAGCAAAAGTGAACAGGGCCAAACTGGGCTTATTTCGCTGTGAAAGTGACATTTAGGCACGGAGTTGGAAAACCTTGTCTGAACCCCTCCATCCTTCCTGTAGCTGCTCAGACTCTGCTTCTCTGCCCCCAGCCAAGCTTATAGGCCTGCAGAGTGTCTAGTTTTGAAGATACAGACTCTGCTAAGCAAAAGTGAACAGGGCCAAACTGGGCTTATTTCGCTGTGAAAGTGACATTTAGGCACGGAGTTGGAAAACCTTGTCTGAACCCCTCCATCCTTCCTGTAGCTGCTCAGACTCTGCTTCTCTGCCCCCAGCCAAGCTTATAGGCCTGCAGAGTGTCTAGTTTTGAAGATACAGACTCTGCTAAGCAAAAGTGAACAGGGCCAAACTGGGCTTATTTCGCTGTGAAAGTGACATTTAGGCACGGAGTTGGAAAACCTTGTCTGAACCCCTCCATCCTTCCTGTAGCTGCTCAGACTCTGCTTCTCTGCCCCCAGCCAAGCTTATAGGCCTGCAGAGTGTCTAGTTTTGAAGATACAGACTCTGCTAAGCAAAAGTGAACAGGGCCAAACTGGGCTTATTTCGCTGTGAAAGTGACATTTAGGCACGGAGTTGGAAAACCTTGTCTGAACCCCTCCATCCTTCCTGTAGCTGCTCAGACTCTGCTTCTCTGCCCCCAGCCAAGCTTATAGGCCTGCAGAGTGTCTAGTTTTGAAGATACAGACTCTGCTAAGCAAAAGTGAACAGGGCCAAACTGGGCTTATTTCGCTGTGAAAGTGACATTTAGGCACGGAGTTGGAAAACCTTGTCTGAACCCCTCCATCCTTCCTGTAGCTGCTCAGACTCTGCTTCTCTGCCCCCAGCCAAGCTTATAGGCCTGCAGAGTGTCTAGTTTTGAAGATACAGACTCTGCTAAGCAAAAGTGAACAGGGCCAAACTGGGCTTATTTCGCTGTGAAAGTGACATTTAGGCACGGAGTTGGAAAACCTTGTCTGAACCCCTCCATCCTTCCTGTAGCTGCTCAGACTCTGCTTCTCTGCCCCCAGCCAAGCTTATAGGCCTGCAGAGTGTCTAGTTTTGAAGATACAGACTCTGCTAAGCAAAAGTGAACAGGGCCAAACTGGGCTTATTTCGCTGTGAAAGTGACATTTAGGCACGGAGTTGGAAAACCTTGTCTGAACCCCTCCATCCTTCCTGTAGCTGCTCAGACTCTGCTTCTCTGCCCCCAGCCAAGCTTATAGGCCTGCAGAGTGTCTAGTTTTGAAGATACAGACTCTGCTAAGCAAAAGTGAACAGGGCCAAACTGGGCTTATTTCGCTGTGAAAGTGACATTTAGGCACGGAGTTGGAAAACCTTGTCTGAACCCCTCCATCCTTCCTGTAGCTGCTCAGACTCTGCTTCTCTGCCCCCAGCCAAGCTTATAGGCCTGCAGAGTGTCTAGTTTTGAAGATACAGACTCTGCTAAGCAAAAGTGAACAGGGCCAAACTGGGCTTATTTCGCTGTGAAAGTGACATTTAGGCACGGAGTTGGAAAACCTTGTCTGAACCCCTCCATCCTTCCTGTAGCTGCTCAGACTCTGCTTCTCTGCCCCCAGCCAAGCTTATAGGCCTGCAGAGTGTCTAGTTTTGAAGATACAGACTCTGCTAAGCAAAAGTGAACAGGGCCAAACTGGGCTTATTTCGCTGTGAAAGTGACATTTAGGCACGGAGTTGGAAAACCTTGTCTGAACCCCTCCATCCTTCCTGTAGCTGCTCAGACTCTGCTTCTCTGCCCCCAGCCAAGCTTATAGGCCTGCAGAGTGTCTAGTTTTGAAGATACAGACTCTGCTAAGCAAAAGTGAACAGGGCCAAACTGGGCTTATTTCGCTGTGAAAGTGACATTTAGGCACGGAGTTGGAAAACCTTGTCTGAACCCCTCCATCCTTCCTGTAGCTGCTCAGACTCTGCTTCTCTGCCCCCAGCCAAGCTTATAGGCCTGCAGAGTGTCTAGTTTTGAAGATACAGACTCTGCTAAGCAAAAGTGAACAGGGCCAAACTGGGCTTATTTCGCTGTGAAATTTCGATGTCACTTTCACAGCGAAATAAGCCCAGTTTGGCCCTGTTCACTTTTGCTTAGCAGAGTCTGTATCTTCAAAACTAGACACTCTGCAGGCCTATAAGCTTGGCTGGGGGCAGAGAAGCAGAGTCTGAGCAGCTACAGGAAGGATGGAGGGGTTCAGACAAGGTTTTCCAACTCCGTGCCTAAATGTCACTTTCACAGCGAAATAAGCCCAGTTTGGCCCTGTTCACTTTTGCTTAGCAGAGTCTGTATCTTCAAAACTAGACACTCTGCAGGCCTATAAGCTTGGCTGGGGGCAGAGAAGCAGAGTCTGAGCAGCTACAGGAAGGATGGAGGGGTTCAGACAAGGTTTTCCAACTCCGTGCCTAAATGTCACTTTCACAGCGAAATAAGCCCAGTTTGGCCCTGTTCACTTTTGCTTAGCAGAGTCTGTATCTTCAAAACTAGACACTCTGCAGGCCTATAAGCTTGGCTGGGGGCAGAGAAGCAGAGTCTGAGCAGCTACAGGAAGGATGGAGGGGTTCAGACAAGGTTTTCCAACTCCGTGCCTAAATGTCACTTTCACAGCGAAATAAGCCCAGTTTGGCCCTGTTCACTTTTGCTTAGCAGAGTCTGTATCTTCAAAACTAGACACTCTGCAGGCCTATAAGCTTGGCTGGGGGCAGAGAAGCAGAGTCTGAGCAGCTACAGGAAGGATGGAGGGGTTCAGACAAGGTTTTCCAACTCCGTGCCTAAATGTCACTTTCACAGCGAAATAAGCCCAGTTTGGCCCTGTTCACTTTTGCTTAGCAGAGTCTGTATCTTCAAAACTAGACACTCTGCAGGCCTATAAGCTTGGCTGGGGGCAGAGAAGCAGAGTCTGAGCAGCTACAGGAAGGATGGAGGGGTTCAGACAAGGTTTTCCAACTCCGTGCCTAAATGTCACTTTCACAGCGAAATAAGCCCAGTTTGGCCCTGTTCACTTTTGCTTAGCAGAGTCTGTATCTTCAAAACTAGACACTCTGCAGGCCTATAAGCTTGGCTGGGGGCAGAGAAGCAGAGTCTGAGCAGCTACAGGAAGGATGGAGGGGTTCAGACAAGGTTTTCCAACTCCGTGCCTAAATGTCACTTTCACAGCGAAATAAGCCCAGTTTGGCCCTGTTCACTTTTGCTTAGCAGAGTCTGTATCTTCAAAACTAGACACTCTGCAGGCCTATAAGCTTGGCTGGGGGCAGAGAAGCAGAGTCTGAGCAGCTACAGGAAGGATGGAGGGGTTCAGACAAGGTTTTCCAACTCCGTGCCTAAATGTCACTTTCACAGCGAAATAAGCCCAGTTTGGCCCTGTTCACTTTTGCTTAGCAGAGTCTGTATCTTCAAAACTAGACACTCTGCAGGCCTATAAGCTTGGCTGGGGGCAGAGAAGCAGAGTCTGAGCAGCTACAGGAAGGATGGAGGGGTTCAGACAAGGTTTTCCAACTCCGTGCCTAAATGTCACTTTCACAGCGAAATAAGCCCAGTTTGGCCCTGTTCACTTTTGCTTAGCAGAGTCTGTATCTTCAAAACTAGACACTCTGCAGGCCTATAAGCTTGGCTGGGGGCAGAGAAGCAGAGTCTGAGCAGCTACAGGAAGGATGGAGGGGTTCAGACAAGGTTTTCCAACTCCGTGCCTAAATGTCACTTTCACAGCGAAATAAGCCCAGTTTGGCCCTGTTCACTTTTGCTTAGCAGAGTCTGTATCTTCAAAACTAGACACTCTGCAGGCCTATAAGCTTGGCTGGGGGCAGAGAAGCAGAGTCTGAGCAGCTACAGGAAGGATGGAGGGGTTCAGACAAGGTTTTCCAACTCCGTGCCTAAATGTCACTTTCACAGCGAAATAAGCCCAGTTTGGCCCTGTTCACTTTTGCTTAGCAGAGTCTGTATCTTCAAAACTAGACACTCTGCAGGCCTATAAGCTTGGCTGGGGGCAGAGAAGCAGAGTCTGAGCAGCTACAGGAAGGATGGAGGGGTTCAGACAAGGTTTTCCAACTCCGTGCCTAAATGTCACTTTCACAGCGAAATAAGCCCAGTTTGGCCCTGTTCACTTTTGCTTAGCAGAGTCTGTATCTTCAAAACTAGACACTCTGCAGGCCTATAAGCTTGGCTGGGGGCAGAGAAGCAGAGTCTGAGCAGCTACAGGAAGGATGGAGGGGTTCAGACAAGGTTTTCCAACTCCGTGCCTAAATGTCACTTTCACAGCGAAATAAGCCCAGTTTGGCCCTGTTCACTTTTGCTTAGCAGAGTCTGTATCTTCAAAACTAGACACTCTGCAGGCCTATAAGCTTGGCTGGGGGCAGAGAAGCAGAGTCTGAGCAGCTACAGGAAGGATGGAGGGGTTCAGACAAGGTTTTCCAAGTCCGTGCCTAAATCTCACTTTCACAGCGAAATAAGCCCAGTTTGGCCCTGTTCACTTTTGCTTAGCAGAGTCTGTATCTTCAAAACTAGACACTCTGCAGGCCTATATCAGCCCAATATCAATATCAGCCCAATATCAATATCAGCCCAATATCAGCATCAGCCCAATATCAGCATCAGCCCAATATCAGCATCAGCCCAATATCAGCATCAGCCCAATATCAGCATCAGCCCAATATCAGCATAAGCCCAATATCAGCATCAGCCCAATATCAGCATCAGCCCAATATCAGCATCAGCCCAATATCAGCATCAGCCCAATATCAGCATCAGCCCAATATCAGCATCAGCCCAATATCAGCATCAGCCCAATATCAGCATCAGCCCAATATCAGCATCAGCCCAATATCAGCATCAGCCCAATATCAGCATCAGCCCAATATCAGCATCAGCCCAATATCAGCATCAGCCCAATATCAGCATCAGCCCAATATCAGCATCAGCCCAATATCAGCATCAGCCCAATATCAGCATCAGCCCAATATCAGCATCAGCCCAATATCAGCATCAGCCCAATATCAGCATCAGCCCAATATCAGCATCAGCCCAATATCAGCATCAGCCCAATATCAGCATCAGCCCAATATCAGCATCAGCCCAATATCAGCATCAGCCCAATATCAGCATCAGCCCAATATCAGCATCAGCCCAATATCAGCATCAGCCCAATATCAGCATCAGCCCAATATCAGCATCAGCCCAATATCAGCATCAGCCCAATATCAGCATCAGCCCAATATCAGCATCAGCCCAATATCAGCATCAGCCCAATATCAGCATCAGCCCAATATCAGCATCAGCCCAATATCAGCATCAGCCCAATATCAGCATCAGCCCAATATCAGCATCAGCCCAATATCAGCATCAGCCCAATATCAGCATCAGCCCAATATCAGCATCAGCCCAATATCAGCATCAGCCCAATATCAGCATCAGCCCAATATCAGCATCAGCCCAATATCAGCATCAGCCCAATATCAGCATCAGCCCAATATCAGCATCAGCCCAATATCAGCATCAGCCCAATATCAGCATCAGCCCAATATCAGCATCAGCCCAATATCAGCATCAGCCCAATATCAGCATCAGCCCAATATCAGCATCAGCCCAATATCAGCATCAGCCCAATATCAGCATCAGCCCAATATCAGCATCAGCCCAATATCAGCATCAGCCCAATATCAGCATCAGCCCAATATCAGCATCAGCCCAATATCAGCATCAGCCCAATATCAGCATCAGCCCAATATCAGCATCAGCCCAATATCAGCATCAGCCCAATATCAGCATCAGCCCAATATCAGCATCAGCCCAATATCAGCATCAGCCCAATATCAGCATCAGCCCAATATCAGCATCAGCCCAATATCAGCATCAGCCCAATATCAGCATCAGCCCAATATCAGCATCAGCCCAATATCAGCATCAGCCCAATATCAGCATCAGCCCAATATCAGCATCAGCCCAATATCAGCATCAGCTGATATTATATCATATTGGGCTGCTTCTCTGCCCCCAGCCAAGCTTATAGGCCTGCAGAGTGTCTAGGGCTGATGCTGATATTGGGCTGATGCTGATATTGGGCTGATGCTGATATTGGGCTGATGCTGATATTGGGCTGATGCTGATATTGGGCTGATGCTGATATTGGGCTGATGCTGATATTGGGCTGATGCTGATATTGGGCTGATGCTGATATTGGGCTGATGCTGATATTGGGCTGATGCTGATATTGGGCTGATGCTGATATTGGGCTGATGCTGATATTGGGCTGATGCTGATATTGGGCTGATGCTGATATTGGGCTGATGCTGATATTGGGCTGATGCTGATATTGGGCTGATGCTGATATTGGGCTGATGCTGATATTGGGCTGATGCTGATATTGGGCTGATGCTGATATTGGGCTGATGCTGATATTGGGCTGATGCTGATATTGGGCTGATGCTGATATTGGGCTGATGCTGATATTGGGCTGATGCTGATATTGGGCTGATGCTGATATTGGGCTGATGCTGATATTGGGCTGATGCTGATATTGGGCTGATGCTGATATTGGGCTGATGCTGATATTGGGCTGATGCTGATATTGGGCTGATGCTGATATTGGGCTGATGCTGATATTGGGCTGATGCTGATATTGGGCTGATGCTGATATTGGGCTGATGCTGATATTGGGCTGATGCTGATATTGGGCTGATGCTGATATTGGGCTGATGCTGATATTGGGCTGATGCTGATATTGGGCTGATGCTGATATTGGGCTGATGCTGATATTGGGCTGATGCTGATATTGGGCTGATGCTGATATTGGGCTGATGCTGATATTGGGCTGATGCTGATATTGGGCTGATGCTGATATTGGGCTGATGCTGATATTGGGCTGATGCTGATATTGGGCTGATGCTGATATTGGGCTGATGCTGATATTGGGCTGATGCTGATATTGGGCTGATGCTGATATTGGGCTGATGCTGATATTGGGCTGATGCTGATATTGGGCTGATGCTGATATTGGGCTGATGCTGATATTGGGCTGATGCTGATATTGGGCTGATGCTGATATTGGGCTGATGCTGATATTGGGCTGATGCTGATATTGGGCTGATGCTGATATTGGGCTGATGCTGATATTGGGCTGATGCTGATATTGGGCTGATGCTGATATTGGGCTGATGCTGATATTGGGCTGATGCTGATATTGGGCTGATGCTGATATTGGGCTGATGCTGATATTGGGCTGATGCTGATATTGGGCTGATGCTGATATTGGGCTGATGCTGATATTGGGCTGATGCTGATATTGGGCTGATGCTGATATTGGGCTGATGCTGATATTGGGCTGATGCTGATATTGGGCTGATGCTGATATTGGGCTGATGCTGATATTGGGCTGATGCTGATATTGGGCTGATGCTGATATTGGGCTGATGCTGATATTGGGCTGATGCTGATATTGGGCTGATGCTGATATTGGGCTGATATTGATATTGGGCTGATATTGATATTGGGCTGATATAGGCCTGCAGAGTGTCTAGTTTTGAAGATACAGACTCTGCTAAGCAAAAGTGAACAGGGCCAAACTGGGCTTATTTCGCTGTGAAAGTGAGATTTAGGCACGGACTTGGAAAACCTTGTCTGAACCCCTCCATCCTTCCTGTAGCTGCTCAGACTCTGCTTCTCTGCCCCCAGCCAAGCTTATAGGCCTGCAGAGTGTCTAGTTTTGAAGATACAGACTCTGCTAAGCAAAAGTGAACAGGGCCAAACTGGGCTTATTTCGCTGTGAAAGTGACATTTAGGCACGGAGTTGGAAAACCTTGTCTGAACCCCTCCATCCTTCCTGTAGCTGCTCAGACTCTGCTTCTCTGCCCCCAGCCAAGCTTATAGGCCTGCAGAGTGTCTAGTTTTGAAGATACAGACTCTGCTAAGCAAAAGTGAACAGGGCCAAACTGGGCTTATTTCGCTGTGAAAGTGACATTTAGGCACGGAGTTGGAAAACCTTGTCTGAACCCCTCCATCCTTCCTGTAGCTGCTCAGACTCTGCTTCTCTGCCCCCAGCCAAGCTTATAGGCCTGCAGAGTGTCTAGTTTTGAAGATACAGACTCTGCTAAGCAAAAGTGAACAGGGCCAAACTGGGCTTATTTCGCTGTGAAAGTGACATTTAGGCACGGAGTTGGAAAACCTTGTCTGAACCCCTCCATCCTTCCTGTAGCTGCTCAGACTCTGCTTCTCTGCCCCCAGCCAAGCTTATAGGCCTGCAGAGTGTCTAGTTTTGAAGATACAGACTCTGCTAAGCAAAAGTGAACAGGGCCAAACTGGGCTTATTTCGCTGTGAAAGTGACATTTAGGCACGGAGTTGGAAAACCTTGTCTGAACCCCTCCATCCTTCCTGTAGCTGCTCAGACTCTGCTTCTCTGCCCCCAGCCAAGCTTATAGGCCTGCAGAGTGTCTAGTTTTGAAGATACAGACTCTGCTAAGCAAAAGTGAACAGGGCCAAACTGGGCTTATTTCGCTGTGAAAGTGACATTTAGGCACGGAGTTGGAAAACCTTGTCTGAACCCCTCCATCCTTCCTGTAGCTGCTCAGACTCTGCTTCTCTGCCCCCAGCCAAGCTTATAGGCCTGCAGAGTGTCTAGTTTTGAAGATACAGACTCTGCTAAGCAAAAGTGAACAGGGCCAAACTGGGCTTATTTCGCTGTGAAAGTGACATTTAGGCACGGAGTTGGAAAACCTTGTCTGAACCCCTCCATCCTTCCTGTAGCTGCTCAGACTCTGCTTCTCTGCCCCCAGCCAAGCTTATAGGCCTGCAGAGTGTCTAGTTTTGAAGATACAGACTCTGCTAAGCAAAAGTGAACAGGGCCAAACTGGGCTTATTTCGCTGTGAAAGTGACATTTAGGCACGGAGTTGGAAAACCTTGTCTGAACCCCTCCATCCTTCCTGTAGCTGCTCAGACTCTGCTTCTCTGCCCCCAGCCAAGCTTATAGGCCTGCAGAGTGTCTAGTTTTGAAGATACAGACTCTGCTAAGCAAAAGTGAACAGGGCCAAACTGGGCTTATTTCGCTGTGAAAGTGACATTTAGGCACGGAGTTGGAAAACCTTGTCTGAACCCCTCCATCCTTCCTGTAGCTGCTCAGACTCTGCTTCTCTGCCCCCAGCCAAGCTTATAGGCCTGCAGAGTGTCTAGTTTTGAAGATACAGACTCTGCTAAGCAAAAGTGAACAGGGCCAAACTGGGCTTATTTCGCTGTGAAAGTGACATTTAGGCACGGAGTTGGAAAACCTTGTCTGAACCCCTCCATCCTTCCTGTAGCTGCTCAGACTCTGCTTCTCTGCCCCCAGCCAAGCTTATAGGCCTGCAGAGTGTCTAGTTTTGAAGATACAGACTCTGCTAAGCATAAGTGAACAGGGCCAAACTGGGCTTATTTCGCTGTGAAAGTGACATTTAGGCACGGAGTTGGAAAACCTTGTCTGAACCCCTCCATCCTTCCTGTAGCTGCTCAGACTCTGCTTCTCTGCCCCCAGCCAAGCTTATAGGCCTGCAGAGTGTCTAGTTTTGAAGATACAGACTCTGCTAAGCAAAAGTGAACAGGGCCAAACTGGGCTTATTTCGCTGTGAAAGTGACATTTAGGCACGGAGTTGGAAAACCTTGTCTGAACCCCTCCATCCTTCCTGTAGCTGCTCAGACTCTGCTTCTCTGCCCCCAGCCAAGCTTATAGGCCTGCAGAGTGTCTAGTTTTGAAGATACAGACTCTGCTAAGCAAAAGTGAACAGGGCCAAACTGGGCTTATTTCGCTGTGAAAGTGACATTTAGGCACGGAGTTGGAAAACCTTGTCTGAACCCCTCCATCCTTCCTGTAGCTGCTCAGACTCTGCTTCTCTGCCCCCAGCCAAGCTTATAGGCCTGCAGAGTGTCTAGTTTTGAAGATACAGACTCTGCTAAGCAAAAGTGAACAGGGCCAAACTGGGCTTATTTCGCTGTGAAAGTGACATTTAGGCACGGAGTTGGAAAACCTTGTCTGAACCCCTCCATCCTTCCTGTAGCTGCTCAGACTCTGCTTCTCTGCCCCCAGCCAAGCTTATAGGCCTGCAGAGTGTCTAGTTTTGAAGATACAGACTCTGCTAAGCAAAAGTGAACAGGGCCAAACTGGGCTTATTTCGCTGTGAAAGTGACATTTAGGCACGGAGTTGGAAAACCTTGTCTGAACCCCTCCATCCTTCCTGTAGCTGCTCAGACTCTGCTTCTCTGCCCCCAGCCAAGCTTATAGGCCTGCAGAGTGTCTAGTTTTGAAGATACAGACTCTGCTAAGCAAAAGTGAACAGGGCCAAACTGGGCTTATTTCGCTGTGAAAGTGACATTTAGGCACGGAGTTGGAAAACCTTGTCTGAACCCCTCCATCCTTCCTGTAGCTGCTCAGACTCTGCTTCTCTGCCCCCAGCCAAGCTTATAGGCCTGCAGAGTGTCTAGTTTTGAAGATACAGACTCTGCTAAGCAAAAGTGAACAGGGCCAAACTGGGCTTATTTCGCTGTGAAAGTGACATTTAGGCACGGAGTTGGAAAACCTTGTCTGAACCCCTCCATCCTTCCTGTAGCTGCTCAGACTCTGCTTCTCTGCCCCCAGCCAAGCTTATAGGCCTGCAGAGTGTCTAGTTTTGAAGATACAGACTCTGCTAAGCAAAAGTGAACAGGGCCAAACTGGGCTTATTTCGCTGTGAAAGTGACATTTAGGCACGGAGTTGGAAAACCTTGTCTGAACCCCTCCATCCTTCCTGTAGCTGCTCAGACTCTGCTTCCTGCCCCCAGCCAAGCTTATAGGCCTGCAGAGTGTCTAGTTTTGAAGATACAGACTCTGCTAAGCAAAAGTGAACAGGGCCAAACTGGGCTTATTTCGCTGTGAAAGTGACATTTAGGCACGGAGTTGGAAAACCTTGTCTGAACCCCTCCATCCTTCCTGTAGCTGCTCAGACTCTGCTTCTCTGCCCCCAGCCAAGCTTATAGGCCTGCAGAGTGTCTAGTTTTGAAGATACAGACTCTGCTAAGCAAAAGTGAACAGGGCCAAACTGGGCTTATTTCGCTGTGAAAGTGACATTTAGGCACGGAGTTGGAAAACCTTGTCTGAACCCCTCCATCCTTCCTGTAGCTGCTCAGACTCTGCTTCTCTGCCCCCAGCCAAGCTTATAGGCCTGCAGAGTGTCTAGTTTTGAAGATACAGACTCTGCTAAGCAAAAGTGAACAGGGCCAAACTGGGCTTATTTCGCTGTGAAAGTGACATCGAAATTTCACAGCGAAATAAGCCCAGTTTGGCCCTGTTCACTTTTGCTTAGCAGAGTCTGTATCTTCAAAACTAGACACTCTGCAGGCCTATAAGCTTGGCTGGGGGCAGAGAAGCAGAGTCTGAGCAGCTACAGGAAGGATGGAGGGGTTCAGACAAGGTTTTCCAACTCCGTGCCTAAATGTCACTTTCACAGCGAAATAAGCCCAGTTTGGCCCTGTTCACTTTTGCTTAGCAGAGTCTGTATCTTCAAAACTAGACACTCTGCAGGCCTATAAGCTTGGCTGGGGGCAGAGAAGCAGAGTCTGAGCAGCTACAGGAAGGATGGAGGGGTTCAGACAAGGTTTTCCAACTCCGTGCCTAAATGTCACTTTCACAGCGAAATAAGCCCAGTTTGGCCCTGTTCACTTTTGCTTAGCAGAGTCTGTATCTTCAAAACTAGACACTCTGCAGGCCTATAAGCTTGGCTGGGGGCAGAGAAGCAGAGTCTGAGCAGCTACAGGAAGGATGGAGGGGTTCAGACAAGGTTTTCCAACTCCGTGCCTAAATGTCACTTTCACAGCGAAATAAGCCCAGTTTGGCCCTGTTCACTTTTGCTTAGCAGAGTCTGTATCTTCAAAACTAGACACTCTGCAGGCCTATAAGCTTGGCTGGGGGCAGAGAAGCAGAGTCTGAGCAGCTACAGGAAGGATGGAGGGGTTCAGACAAGGTTTTCCAACTCCGTGCCTAAATGTCACTTTCACAGCGAAATAAGCCCAGTTTGGCCCTGTTCACTTTTGCTTAGCAGAGTCTGTATCTTCAAAACTAGACACTCTGCAGGCCTATAAGCTTGGCTGGGGGCAGAGAAGCAGAGTCTGAGCAGCTACAGGAAGGATGGAGGGGTTCAGACAAGGTTTTCCAACTCCGTGCCTAAATGTCACTTTCACAGCGAAATAAGCCCAGTTTGGCCCTGTTCACTTTTGCTTAGCAGAGTCTGTATCTTCAAAACTAGACACTCTGCAGGCCTATAAGCTTGGCTGGGGGCAGAGAAGCAGAGTCTGAGCAGCTACAGGAAGGATGGAGGGGTTCAGACAAGGTTTTCCAACTCCGTGCCTAAATGTCACTTTCACAGCGAAATAAGCCCAGTTTGGCCCTGTTCACTTTTGCTTAGCAGAGTCTGTATCTTCAAAACTAGACACTCTGCAGGCCTATAAGCTTGGCTGGGGGCAGAGAAGCAGAGTCTGAGCAGCTACAGGAAGGATGGAGGGGTTCAGACAAGGTTTTCCAACTCCGTGCCTAAATGTCACTTTCACAGCGAAATAAGCCCAGTTTGGCCCTGTTCACTTTTGCTTAGCAGAGTCTGTATCTTCAAAACTAGACACTCTGCAGGCCTATAAGCTTGGCTGGGGGCAGAGAAGCAGAGTCTGAGCAGCTACAGGAAGGATGGAGGGGTTCAGACAAGGTTTTCCAACTCCGTGCCTAAATGTCACTTTCACAGCGAAATAAGCCCAGTTTGGCCCTGTTCACTTTTGCTTAGCAGAGTCTGTATCTTCAAAACTAGACACTCTGCAGGCCTATAAGCTTGGCTGGGGGCAGAGAAGCAGAGTCTGAGCAGCTACAGGAAGGATGGAGGGGTTCAGACAAGGTTTTCCAACTCCGTGCCTAAATGTCACTTTCACAGCGAAATAAGCCCAGTTTGGCCCTGTTCACTTTTGCTTAGCAGAGTCTGTATCTTCAAAACTAGACACTCTGCAGGCCTATAAGCTTGGCTGGGGGCAGAGAAGCAGAGTCTGAGCAGCTACAGGAAGGATGGAGGGGTTCAGACAAGGTTTTCCAACTCCGTGCCTAAATGTCACTTTCACAGCGAAATAAGCCCAGTTTGGCCCTGTTCACTTTTGCTTAGCAGAGTCTGTATCTTCAAAACTAGACACTCTGCAGGCCTATAAGCTTGGCTGGGGGCAGAGAAGCAGAGTCTGAGCAGCTACAGGAAGGATGGAGGGGTTCAGACAAGGTTTTCCAACTCCGTGCCTAAATGTCACTTTCACAGCGAAATAAGCCCAGTTTGGCCCTGTTCACTTTTGCTTAGCAGAGTCTGTATCTTCAAAACTAGACACTCTGCAGGCCTATAAGCTTGGCTGGGGGCAGAGAAGCAGAGTCTGAGCAGCTACAGGAAGGATGGAGGGGTTCAGACAAGGTTTTCCAACTCCGTGCCTAAATGTCACTTTCACAGCGAAATAAGCCCAGTTTGGCCCTGTTCACTTTTGCTTAGCAGAGTCTGTATCTTCAAAACTAGACACTCTGCAGGCCTATAAGCTTGGCTGGGGGCAGAGAAGCAGAGTCTGAGCAGCTACAGGAAGGATGGAGGGGTTCAGACAAGGTTTTCCAACTCCGTGCCTAAATGTCACTTTCACAGCGAAATAAGCCCAGTTTGGCCCTGTTCACTTTTGCTTAGCAGAGTCTGTATCTTCAAAACTAGACACTCTGCAGGCCTATAAGCTTGGCTGGGGGCAGAGAAGCAGAGTCTGAGCAGCTACAGGAAGGATGGAGGGGTTCAGACAAGGTTTTCCAACTCCGTGCCTAAATGTCACTTTCACAGCGAAATAAGCCCAGTTTGGCCCTGTTCACTTTTGCTTAGCAGAGTCTGTATCTTCAAAACTAGACACTCTGCAGGCCTATAAGCTTGGCTGGGGGCAGAGAAGCAGAGTCTGAGCAGCTACAGGAAGGATGGAGGGGTTCAGACAAGGTTTTCCAACTCCGTGCCTAAATGTCACTTTCACAGCGAAATAAGCCCAGTTTGGCCCTGTTCACTTTTGCTTAGCAGAGTCTGTATCTTCAAAACTAGACACTCTGCAGGCCTATAAGCTTGGCTGGGGGCAGAGAAGCAGAGTCTGAGCAGCTACAGGAAGGATGGAGGGGTTCAGACAAGGTTTTCCAACTCCGTGCCTAAATGTCACTTTCACAGCGAAATAAGCCCAGTTTGGCCCTGTTCACTTTTGCTTAGCAGAGTCTGTATCTTCAAAACTAGACACTCTGCAGGCCTATAAGCTTGGCTGGGGGCAGAGAAGCAGAGTCTGAGCAGCTACAGGAAGGATGGAGGGGTTCAGACAAGGTTTTCCAACTCCGTGCCTAAATGTCACTTTCACAGCGAAATAAGCCCAGTTTGGCCCTGTTCACTTTTGCTTAGCAGAGTCTGTATCTTCAAAACTAGACACTCTGCAGGCCTATAAGCTTGGCTGGGGGCAGAGAAGCAGAGTCTGAGCAGCTACAGGAAGGATGGAGGGGTTCAGACAAGGTTTTCCAACTCCGTGCCTAAATGTCACTTTCACAGCGAAATAAGCCCAGTTTGGCCCTGTTCACTTTTGCTTAGCAGAGTCTGTATCTTCAAAACTAGACACTCTGCAGGCCTATAAGCTTGGCTGGGGGCAGAGAAGCAGAGTCTGAGCAGCTACAGGAAGGATGGAGGGGTTCAGACAAGGTTTTCCAACTCCGTGCCTAAATGTCACTTTCACAGCGAAATAAGCCCAGTTTGGCCCTGTTCACTTTTGCTTAGCAGAGTCTGTATCTTCAAAACTAGACACTCTGCAGGCCTATAAGCTTGGCTGGGGGCAGAGAAGCAGAGTCTGAGCAGCTACAGGAAGGATGGAGGGGTTCAGACAAGGTTTTCCAACTCCGTGCCTAAATGTCACTTTCACAGCGAAATAAGCCCAGTTTGGCCCTGTTCACTTTTGCTTAGCAGAGTCTGTATCTTCAAAACTAGACACTCTGCAGGCCTATAAGCTTGGCTGGGGGCAGAGAAGCAGAGTCTGAGCAGCTACAGGAAGGATGGAGGGGTTCAGACAAGGTTTTCCAACTCCGTGCCTAAATGTCACTTTCACAGCGAAATAAGCCCAGTTTGGCCCTGTTCACTTTTGCTTAGCAGAGTCTGTATCTTCAAAACTAGACACTCTGCAGGCCTATAAGCTTGGCTGGGGGCAGAGAAGCAGAGTCTGAGCAGCTACAGGAAGGATGGAGGGGTTCAGACAAGGTTTTCCAACTCCGTGCCTAAATGTCACTTTCACAGCGAAATAAGCCCAGTTTGGCCCTGTTCACTTTTGCTTAGCAGAGTCTGTATCTTCAAAACTAGACACTCTGCAGGCCTATAAGCTTGGCTGGGGGCAGAGAAGCAGAGTCTGAGCAGCTACAGGAAGGATGGAGGGGTTCAGACAAGGTTTCCAATATCAGCATCAGCCCAATATCAGCATCAGCCCAATATCAGCATCAGCCCAATATCAGCATCAGCCCAATATCAGCATCAGCCCAATATCAGCATCAGCCCAATATCAGCATCAGCCCAATATCAGCATCAGCCCAATATCAGCATCAGCCCAATATCAGCATCAGCCCAATATCAGCATCAGCCCAATATCAGCATCAGCCCAATATCAGCATCAGCCCAATATCAGCATCAGCCCAATATCAGCATCAGCCCAATATCAGCATCAGCCCAATATCAACATCAGCCCAATATCAGCATCAGCCCAATATCAGCATCAGCCCAATATCAGCATCAGCCCAATATCAGCATCAGCCCAATATCAGCATCAGCCCAATATCAGCATCAGCCCAATATCAGCATCAGCCCAATATCAGCATCAGCCCAATATCAGCATCAGCCCAATATCAGCATCAGCCCAATATCAGCATCAGCCCAATATCAGCATCAGCCCAATATCAGCATCAGCCCAATATCAGCATCAGCCCAATATCAGCATCATCAGCCCAATATCAGCATCAGCCCAATATCAGCATCAGCCCAATATCAGCATCAGCCCAATATCAGCATCAGCCCAATATCAGCATCAGCCCAATATCAGCATCAGCCCAATATCAGCATCAGCCCAATATCAGCATCAGCCCAATATCAGCATCAGCCCAATATCAGCATCAGCCCAATATCAGCATCAGCCCAATATCAGCATCAGCCCAATATCAGCATCAGCCCAATATCAGCATCAGCCCAATATCAGCATCAGCCCAATATCAGCATCAGCCCAATATCAGCATCAGCCCAATATCAGCATCAGCCCAATATCAGCATCAGCCCAATATCAGCATCAGCCCAATATCAGCATCAGCCCAATATCAGCATCAGCCCAATATCAGCATCAGCCCAATATCAGCATCAGCCCAATATCAGCATCAGCCCAATATCAGCATCAGCCCAATATCAGCATCAGCCCAATATCAGCATCAGCCCAATATCAGCATCAGCCCAATATCAGCATCAGCCCAATATCAGCATCAGCCCTAGACACTCTGCAGGCCTATAAGCTTGGCTGGGGGCAGAGAAGCAGCCCAATATGATATAATATCAGCTGATGCTGATATTGGGCTGATGCTGATATTGGGCTGATGCTGATATTGGGCTGATGCTGATATTGGGCTGATGCTGATATTGGGCTGATGCTGATATTGGGCTGATGCTGATATTGGGCTGATGCTGATATTGGGCTGATGCTGATATTGGGCTGATGCTGATATTGGGCTGATGCTGATATTGGGCTGATGCTGATATTGGGCTGATGCTGATATTGGGCTGATGCTGATATTGGGCTGATGCTGATATTGGGCTGATGCTGATATTGGGCTGATGCTGATATTGGGCTGATGCTGATATTGGGCTGATGCTGATATTGGGCTGATGCTGATATTGGGCTGATGCTGATATTGGGCTGATGCTGATATTGGGCTGATGCTGATATTGGGCTGATGCTGATATTGGGCTGATGCTGATATTGGGCTGATGCTGATATTGGGCTGATGCTGATATTGGGCTGATGCTGATATTGGGCTGATGCTGATATTGGGCTGATGCTGATATTGGGCTGATGCTGATATTGGGCTGATGCTGATATTGGGCTGATGCTGATATTGGGCTGATGCTGATATTGGGCTGATGCTGATATTGGGCTGATGCTGATATTGGGCTGATGCTGATATTGGGCTGATGCTGATATTGGGCTGATGCTGATATTGGGCTGATGCTGATATTGGGCTGATGCTGATATTGGGCTGATGCTGATATTGGGCTGATGCTGATATTGGGCTGATGCTGATATTGGGCTGATGCTGATATTGGGCTGATGCTGATATTGGGCTGATGCTGATATTGGGCTGATGCTGATATTGGGCTGATGCTGATATTGGGCTGATGCTGATATTGGGCTGATGCTGATATTGGGCTGATGCTGATATTGGGCTGATGCTGATATTGGGCTGATGCTGATATTGGGCTGATGCTGATATTGGGCTGATGCTGATATTGGGCTGATGCTGATATTGGGCTGATGCTGATATTGGGCTGATGCTGATATTGGGCTGATGCTGATATTGGGCTGATGCTGATATTGGGCTGATGCTGATATTGGGCTGATGCTGATATTGGGCTGATGCTGATATTGGGCTGATGCTGATATTGGGCTGATGCTGATATTGGGCTGATGCTGATATTGGGCTGATGCTGATATTGGGCTGATGCTGATATTGGGCTGATGCTGATATTGGGCTGATGCTGATATTGGGCTGATGCTGATATTGGGCTGATGCTGATATTGGGCTGATGCTGATATTGGGCTGATGCTGATATTGGGCTGATGCTGATATTGGGCTGATGCTGATATTGGGCTGATGCTGATATTGGGCTGATGCTGATATTGGGCTGATGCTGATATTGGGCTGATGCTGATATTGGGCTGATGCTGATATTGGGCTGATGCTGATATTGGGCTGATGCTGATATTGGGCTGATGCTGATATTGGGCTGATGCTGATATTGGGCTGATGCTGATATTGGGCTGATGCTGATATTGGGCTGATGCTGATATTGGGCTGATGCTGATATTGGGCTGATGCTGATATTGGGCTGATGCTGATATTGGGCTGATGCTGATATTGGGCTGATGCTGATATTGGGCTGATGCTGATATTGGGCTGATGCTGATATTGGGCTGATATTGATATTGGGCTGATATTGATATTGGGCTGATATAGGCCTGCAGAGTGTCTAGTTTTGAAGATACAGACTCTGCTAAGCAAAAGTGAACAGGGCCAAACTGGGCTTATTTCGCTGTGAAAGTGACATTTAGGCACGGACTTGGAAAACCTTGTCTGAACCCCTCCATCCTTCCTGTAGCTGCTCAGACTCTGCTTCTCTGCCCCCAGCCAAGCTTATAGGCCTGCAGAGTGTCTAGTTTTGAAGATACAGACTCTGCTAAGCAAAAGTGAACAGGGCCAAACTGGGCTTATTTCGCTGTGAAAGTGACATTTAGGCACGGAGTTGGAAAACCTTGTCTGAACCCCTCCATCCTTCCTGTAGCTGCTCAGACTCTGCTTCTCTGCCCCCAGCCAAGCTTATAGGCCTGCAGAGTGTCTAGTTTTGAAGATACAGACTCTGCTAAGCAAAAGTGAACAGGGCCAAACTGGGCTTATTTCGCTGTGAAAGTGACATTTAGGCACGGAGTTGGAAAACCTTGTCTGAACCCCTCCATCCTTCCTGTAGCTGCTCAGACTCTGCTTCTCTGCCCCCAGCCAAGCTTATAGGCCTGCAGAGTGTCTAGTTTTGAAGATACAGACTCTGCTAAGCAAAAGTGAACAGGGCCAAACTGGGCTTATTTCGCTGTGAAAGTGACATTTAGGCACGGAGTTGGAAAACCTTGTCTGAACCCCTCCATCCTTCCTGTAGCTGCTCAGACTCTGCTTCTCTGCCCCCAGCCAAGCTTATAGGCCTGCAGAGTGTCTAGTTTTGAAGATACAGACTCTGCTAAGCAAAAGTGAACAGGGCCAAACTGGGCTTATTTCGCTGTGAAAGTGACATTTAGGCACGGAGTTGGAAAACCTTGTCTGAACCCCTCCATCCTTCCTGTAGCTGCTCAGACTCTGCTTCTCTGCCCCCAGCCAAGCTTATAGGCCTGCAGTGTGTCTAGTTTTGAAGATACAGACTCTGCTAAGCAAAAGTGAACAGGGCCAAACTGGGCTTATTTCGCTGTGAAAGTGACATTTAGGCACGGAGTTGGAAAACCTTGTCTGAACCCCTCCATCCTTCCTGTAGCTGCTCAGACTCTGCTTCTCTGCCCCCAGCCAAGCTTATAGGCCTGCAGAGTGTCTAGTTTTGAAGATACAGACTCTGCTAAGCAAAAGTGAACAGGGCCAAACTGGGCTTATTTCGCTGTGAAAGTGACATTTAGGCACGGAGTTGGAAAACCTTGTCTGAACCCCTCCATCCTTCCTGTAGCTGCTCAGACTCTGCTTCTCTGCCCCCAGCCAAGCTTATAGGCCTGCAGAGTGTCTAGTTTTGAAGATACAGACTCTGCTAAGCAAAAGTGAACAGGGCCAAACTGGGCTTATTTCGCTGTGAAAGTGACATTTAGGCACGGAGTTGGAAAACCTTGTCTGAACCCCTCCATCCTTCCTGTAGCTGCTCAGACTCTGCTTCTCTGCCCCCAGCCAAGCTTATAGGCCTGCAGAGTGTCTAGTTTTGAAGATACAGACTCTGCTAAGCAAAAGTGAACAGGGCCAAACTGGGCTTATTTCGCTGTGAAAGTGACATTTAGGCACGGAGTTGGAAAACCTTGTCTGAACCCCTCCATCCTTCCTGTAGCTGCTCAGACTCTGCTTCTCTGCCCCCAGCCAAGCTTATAGGCCTGCAGAGTGTCTAGTTTTGAAGATACAGACTCTGCTAAGCAAAAGTGAACAGGGCCAAACTGGGCTTATTTCGCTGTGAAAGTGACATTTAGGCACGGAGTTGGAAAACCTTGTCTGAACCCCTCCATCCTTCCTGTAGCTGCTCAGACTCTGCTTCTCTGCCCCCAGCCAAGCTTATAGGCCTGCAGTGTGTCTAGTTTTGAAGATACAGACTCTGCTAAGCAAAAGTGAACAGGGCCAAACTGGGCTTATTTCGCTGTGAAAGTGACATTTAGGCACGGAGTTGGAAAACCTTGTCTGAACCCCTCCATCCTTCCTGTAGCTGCTCAGACTCTGCTTCTCTGCCCCCAGCCAAGCTTATAGGCCTGCAGAGTGTCTAGTTTTGAAGATACAGACTCTGCTAAGCAAAAGTGAACAGGGCCAAACTGGGCTTATTTCGCTGTGAAAGTGACATCGAAATTTCACAGCGAAATAAGCCCAGTTTGGCCCTGTTCACTTTTGCTTAGCAGAGTCTGTATCTTCAAAACTAGACACTCTGCAGGCCTATAAGCTTGGCTGGGGGCAGAGAAGCAGAGTCTGAGCAGCTACAGGAAGGATGGAGGGGTTCAGACAAGGTTTTCCAACTCCGTGCCTAAATGTCACTTTCACAGCGAAATAAGCCCAGTTTGGCCCTGTTCACTTTTGCTTAGCAGAGTCTGTATCTTCAAAACTAGACACTCTGCAGGCCTATAAGCTTGGCTGGGGGCAGAGAAGCAGAGTCTGAGCAGCTACAGGAAGGATGGAGGGGTTCAGACAAGGTTTTCCAACTCCGTGCCTAAATGTCACTTTCACAGCGAAATAAGCCCAGTTTGGCCCTGTTCACTTTTGCTTAGCAGAGTCTGTATCTTCAAAACTAGACACTCTGCAGGCCTATAAGCTTGGCTGGGGGCAGAGAAGCAGAGTCTGAGCAGCTACAGGAAGGATGGAGGGGTTCAGACAAGGTTTTCCAACTCCGTGCCTAAATGTCACTTTCACAGCGAAATAAGCCCAGTTTGGCCCTGTTCACTTTTGCTTAGCAGAGTCTGTATCTTCAAAACTAGACACTCTGCAGGCCTATAAGCTTGGCTGGGGGCAGAGAAGCAGAGTCTGAGCAGCTACAGGAAGGATGGAGGGGTTCAGACAAGGTTTTCCAACTCCGTGCCTAAATGTCACTTTCACAGCGAAATAAGCCCAGTTTGGCCCTGTTCACTTTTGCTTAGCAGAGTCTGTATCTTCAAAACTAGACACTCTGCAGGCCTATAAGCTTGGCTGGGGGCAGAGAAGCAGAGTCTGAGCAGCTACAGGAAGGATGGAGGGGTTCAGACAAGGTTTTCCAACTCCGTGCCTAAATGTCACTTTCACAGCGAAATAAGCCCAGTTTGGCCCTGTTCACTTTTGCTTAGCAGAGTCTGTATCTTCAAAACTAGACACTCTGCAGGCCTATAAGCTTGGCTGGGGGCAGAGAAGCAGAGTCTGAGCAGCTACAGGAAGGATGGAGGGGTTCAGACAAGGTTTTCCAACTCCGTGCCTAAATGTCACTTTCACAGCGAAATAAGCCCAGTTTGGCCCTGTTCACTTTTGCTTAGCAGAGTCTGTATCTTCAAAACTAGACACTCTGCAGGCCTATAAGCTTGGCTGGGGGCAGAGAAGCAGAGTCTGAGCAGCTACAGGAAGGATGGAGGGGTTCAGACAAGGTTTTCCAACTCCGTGCCTAAATGTCACTTTCACAGCGAAATAAGCCCAGTTTGGCCCTGTTCACTTTTGCTTAGCAGAGTCTGTATCTTCAAAACTAGACACTCTGCAGGCCTATAAGCTTGGCTGGGGGCAGAGAAGCAGAGTCTGAGCAGCTACAGGAAGGATGGAGGGGTTCAGACAAGGTTTTCCAACTCCGTGCCTAAATGTCACTTTCACAGCGAAATAAGCCCAGTTTGGCCCTGTTCACTTTTGCTTAGCAGAGTCTGTATCTTCAAAACTAGACACTCTGCAGGCCTATAAGCTTGGCTGGGGGCAGAGAAGCAGAGTCTGAGCAGCTACAGGAAGGATGGAGGGGTTCAGACAAGGTTTTCCAACTCCGTGCCTAAATGTCACTTTCACAGCGAAATAAGCCCAGTTTGGCCCTGTTCACTTTTGCTTAGCAGAGTCTGTATCTTCAAAACTAGACACTCTGCAGGCCTATAAGCTTGGCTGGGGGCAGAGAAGCAGAGTCTGAGCAGCTACAGGAAGGATGGAGGGGTTCAGACAAGGTTTTCCAACTCCGTGCCTAAATGTCACTTTCACAGCGAAATAAGCCCAGTTTGGCCCTGTTCACTTTTGCTTAGCAGAGTCTGTATCTTCAAAACTAGACACTCTGCAGGCCTATAAGCTTGGCTGGGGGCAGAGAAGCAGAGTCTGAGCAGCTACAGGAAGGATGGAGGGGTTCAGACAAGGTTTTCCAACTCCGTGCCTAAATGTCACTTTCACAGCGAAATAAGCCCAGTTTGGCCCTGTTCACTTTTGCTTAGCAGAGTCTGTATCTTCAAAACTAGACACTCTGCAGGCCTATAAGCTTGGCTGGGGGCAGAGAAGCAGAGTCTGAGCAGCTACAGGAAGGATGGAGGGGTTCAGACAAGGTTTTCCAACTCCGTGCCTAAATGTCACTTTCACAGCGAAATAAGCCCAGTTTGGCCCTGTTCACTTTTGCTTAGCAGAGTCTGTATCTTCAAAACTAGACACTCTGCAGGCCTATAAGCTTGGCTGGGGGCAGAGAAGCAGAGTCTGAGCAGCTACAGGAAGGATGGAGGGGTTCAGACAAGGTTTTCCAACTCCGTGCCTAAATGTCACTTTCACAGCGAAATAAGCCCAGTTTGGCCCTGTTCACTTTTGCTTAGCAGAGTCTGTATCTTCAAAACTAGACACTCTGCAGGCCTATAAGCTTGGCTGGGGGCAGAGAAGCAGAGTCTGAGCAGCTACAGGAAGGATGGAGGGGTTCAGACAAGGTTTTCCAACTCCGTGCCTAAATGTCACTTTCACAGCGAAATAAGCCCAGTTTGGCCCTGTTCACTTTTGCTTAGCAGAGTCTGTATCTTCAAAACTAGACACTCTGCAGGCCTATAAGCTTGGCTGGGGGCAGAGAAGCAGAGTCTGAGCAGCTACAGGAAGGATGGAGGGGTTCAGACAAGGTTTTCCAACTCCGTGCCTAAATGTCACTTTCACAGCGAAATAAGCCCAGTTTGGCCCTGTTCACTTTTGCTTAGCAGAGTCTGTATCTTCAAAACTAGACACTCTGCAGGCCTATAAGCTTGGCTGGGGGCAGAGAAGCAGAGTCTGAGCAGCTACAGGAAGGATGGAGGGGTTCAGACAAGGTTTTCCAACTCCGTGCCTAAATGTCACTTTCACAGCGAAATAAGCCCAGTTTGGCCCTGTTCACTTTTGCTTAGCAGAGTCTGTATCTTCAAAACTAGACACTCTGCAGGCCTATAAGCTTGGCTGGGGGCAGAGAAGCAGAGTCTGAGCAGCTACAGGAAGGATGGAGGGGTTCAGACAAGGTTTTCCAACTCCGTGCCTAAATGTCACTTTCACAGCGAAATAAGCCCAGTTTGGCCCTGTTCACTTTTGCTTAGCAGAGTCTGTATCTTCAAAACTAGACACTCTGCAGGCCTATAAGCTTGGCTGGGGGCAGAGAAGCAGAGTCTGAGCAGCTACAGGAAGGATGGAGGGGTTCAGACAAGGTTTTCCAACTCCGTGCCTAAATGTCACTTTCACAGCGAAATAAGCCCAGTTTGGCCCTGTTCACTTTTGCTTAGCAGAGTCTGTATCTTCAAAACTAGACACTCTGCAGGCCTATAAGCTTGGCTGGGGGCAGAGAAGCAGAGTCTGAGCAGCTACAGGAAGGATGGAGGGGTTCAGACAAGGTTTTCCAACTCCGTGCCTAAATGTCACTTTCACAGCGAAATAAGCCCAGTTTGGCCCTGTTCACTTTTGCTTAGCAGAGTCTGTATCTTCAAAACTAGACACTCTGCAGGCCTATAAGCTTGGCTGGGGGCAGAGAAGCAGAGTCTGAGCAGCTACAGGAAGGATGGAGGGGTTCAGACAAGGTTTTCCAACTCCGTGCCTAAATGTCACTTTCACAGCGAAATAAGCCCAGTTTGGCCCTGTTCACTTTTGCTTAGCAGAGTCTGTATCTTCAAAACTAGACACTCTGCAGGCCTATAAGCTTGGCTGGGGGCAGAGAAGCAGAGTCTGAGCAGCTACAGGAAGGATGGAGGGGTTCAGACAAGGTTTTCCAACTCCGTGCCTAAATGTCACTTTCACAGCGAAATAAGCCCAGTTTGGCCCTGTTCACTTTTGCTTAGCAGAGTCTGTATCTTCAAAACTAGACACTCTGCAGGCCTATAAGCTTGGCTGGGGGCAGAGAAGCAGAGTCTGAGCAGCTACAGGAAGGATGGAGGGGTTCAGACAAGGTTTTCCAACTCCGTGCCTAAATGTCACTTTCACAGCGAAATAAGCCCAGTTTGGCCCTGTTCACTTTTGCTTAGCAGAGTCTGTATCTTCAAAACTAGACACTCTGCAGGCCTATAAGCTTGGCTGGGGGCAGAGAAGCAGAGTCTGAGCAGCTACAGGAAGGATGGAGGGGTTCAGACAAGGTTTTCCAACTCCGTGCCTAAATGTCACTTTCACAGCGAAATAAGCCCAGTTTGGCCCTGTTCACTTTTGCTTAGCAGAGTCTGTATCTTCAAAACTAGACACTCTGCAGGCCTATAAGCTTGGCTGGGGGCAGAGAAGCAGAGTCTGAGCAGCTACAGGAAGGATGGAGGGGTTCAGACAAGGTTTTCCAACTCCGTGCCTAAATGTCACTTTCACAGCGAAATAAGCCCAGTTTGGCCCTGTTCACTTTTGCTTAGCAGAGTCTGTATCTTCAAAACTAGACACTCTGCAGGCCTATAAGCTTGGCTGGGGGCAGAGAAGCAGAGTCTGAGCAGCTACAGGAAGGATGGAGGGGTTCAGACAAGGTTTCCAATATCAGCATCAGCCCAATATCAGCATCAGCCCAATATCAGCATCAGCCCAATATCAGCATCAGCCCAATATCAGCATCAGCCCAATATCAGCATCAGCCCAATATCAGCATCAGCCCAATATCAGCATCAGCCCAATATCAGCATCAGCCCAATATCAGCATCAGCCCAATATCAGCATCAGCCCAATATCAGCATCAGCCCAATATCAGCATCAGCCCAATATCAGCATCAGCCCAATATCAGCATCAGCCCAATATCAACATCAGCCCAATATCAGCATCAGCCCAATATCAGCATCAGCCCAATATCAGCATCAGCCCAATATCAGCATCAGCCCAATATCAGCATCAGCCCAATATCAGCATCAGCCCAATATCAGCATCAGCCCAATATCAGCATCAGCCCAATATCAGCATCAGCCCAATATCAGCATCAGCCCAATATCAGCATCAGCCCAATATCAGCATCAGCCCAATATCAGCATCAGCCCAATATCAGCATCAGCCCAATATCAGCATCATCAGCCCAATATCAGCATCAGCCCAATATCAGCATCAGCCCAATATCAGCATCAGCCCAATATCAGCATCAGCCCAATATCAGCATCAGCCCAATATCAGCATCAGCCCAATATCAGCATCAGCCCAATATCAGCATCAGCCCAATATCAGCATCAGCCCAATATCAGCATCAGCCCAATATCAGCATCAGCCCAATATCAGCATCAGCCCAATATCAGCATCAGCCCAATATCAGCATCAGCCCAATATCAGCATCAGCCCAATATCAGCATCAGCCCAATATCAGCATCAGCCCAATATCAGCATCAGCCCAATATCAGCATCAGCCCAATATCAGCATCAGCCCAATATCAGCATCAGCCCAATATCAGCATCAGCCCAATATCAGCATCAGCCCAATATCAGCATCAGCCCAATATCAGCATCAGCCCAATATCAGCATCAGCCCAATATCAGCATCAGCCCAATATCAGCATCAGCCCAATATCAGCATCAGCCCAATATCAGCATCAGCCCAATATCAGCATCAGCCCTAGACACTCTGCAGGCCTATAAGCTTGGCTGGGGGCAGAGAAGCAGCCCAATATGATATAATATCAGCTGATGCTGATATTGGGCTGATGCTGATATTGGGCTGATGCTGATATTGGGCTGATGCTGATATTGGGCTGATGCTGATATTGGGCTGATGCTGATATTGGGCTGATGCTGATATTGGGCTGATGCTGATATTGGGCTGATGCTGATATTGGGCTGATGCTGATATTGGGCTGATGCTGATATTGGGCTGATGCTGATATTGGGCTGATGCTGATATTGGGCTGATGCTGATATTGGGCTGATGCTGATATTGGGCTGATGCTGATATTGGGCTGATGCTGATATTGGGCTGATGCTGATATTGGGCTGATGCTGATATTGGGCTGATGCTGATATTGGGCTGATGCTGATATTGGGCTGATGCTGATATTGGGCTGATGCTGATATTGGGCTGATGCTGATATTGGGCTGATGCTGATATTGGGCTGATGCTGATATTGGGCTGATGCTGATATTGGGCTGATGCTGATATTGGGCTGATGCTGATATTGGGCTGATGCTGATATTGGGCTGATGCTGATATTGGGCTGATGCTGATATTGGGCTGATGCTGATATTGGGCTGATGCTGATATTGGGCTGATGCTGATATTGGGCTGATGCTGATATTGGGCTGATGCTGATATTGGGCTGATGCTGATATTGGGCTGATGCTGATATTGGGCTGATGCTGATATTGGGCTGATGCTGATATTGGGCTGATGCTGATATTGGGCTGATGCTGATATTGGGCTGATGCTGATATTGGGCTGATGCTGATATTGGGCTGATGCTGATATTGGGCTGATGCTGATATTGGGCTGATGCTGATATTGGGCTGATGCTGATATTGGGCTGATGCTGATATTGGGCTGATGCTGATATTGGGCTGATGCTGATATTGGGCTGATGCTGATATTGGGCTGATGCTGATATTGGGCTGATGCTGATATTGGGCTGATGCTGATATTGGGCTGATGCTGATATTGGGCTGATGCTGATATTGGGCTGATGCTGATATTGGGCTGATGCTGATATTGGGCTGATGCTGATATTGGGCTGATGCTGATATTGGGCTGATGCTGATATTGGGCTGATGCTGATATTGGGCTGATGCTGATATTGGGCTGATGCTGATATTGGGCTGATGCTGATATTGGGCTGATGCTGATATTGGGCTGATGCTGATATTGGGCTGATGCTGATATTGGGCTGATGCTGATATTGGGCTGATGCTGATATTGGGCTGATGCTGATATTGGGCTGATGCTGATATTGGGCTGATGCTGATATTGGGCTGATGCTGATATTGGGCTGATGCTGATATTGGGCTGATGCTGATATTGGGCTGATGCTGATATTGGGCTGATGCTGATATTGGGCTGATGCTGATATTGGGCTGATGCTGATATTGGGCTGATGCTGATATTGGGCTGATGCTGATATTGGGCTGATGCTGATATTGGGCTGATGCTGATATTGGGCTGATGCTGATATTGGGCTGATGCTGATATTGGGCTGATGCTGATATTGGGCTGATGCTGATATTGGGCTGATGCTGATATTGGGCTGATGCTGATATTGGGCTGATGCTGATATTGGGCTGATGCTGATATTGGGCTGATGCTGATATTGGGCTGATGCTGATATTGGGCTGATATTGATATTGGGCTGATATTGATATTGGGCTGATATAGGCCTGCAGAGTGTCTAGTTTTGAAGATACAGACTCTGCTAAGCAAAAGTGAACAGGGCCAAACTGGGCTTATTTCGCTGTGAAAGTGACATTTAGGCACGGACTTGGAAAACCTTGTCTGAACCCCTCCATCCTTCCTGTAGCTGCTCAGACTCTGCTTCTCTGCCCCCAGCCAAGCTTATAGGCCTGCAGAGTGTCTAGTTTTGAAGATACAGACTCTGCTAAGCAAAAGTGAACAGGGCCAAACTGGGCTTATTTCGCTGTGAAAGTGACATTTAGGCACGGAGTTGGAAAACCTTGTCTGAACCCCTCCATCCTTCCTGTAGCTGCTCAGACTCTGCTTCTCTGCCCCCAGCCAAGCTTATAGGCCTGCAGAGTGTCTAGTTTTGAAGATACAGACTCTGCTAAGCAAAAGTGAACAGGGCCAAACTGGGCTTATTTCGCTGTGAAAGTGACATTTAGGCACGGAGTTGGAAAACCTTGTCTGAACCCCTCCATCCTTCCTGTAGCTGCTCAGACTCTGCTTCTCTGCCCCCAGCCAAGCTTATAGGCCTGCAGAGTGTCTAGTTTTGAAGATACAGACTCTGCTAAGCAAAAGTGAACAGGGCCAAACTGGGCTTATTTCGCTGTGAAAGTGACATTTAGGCACGGAGTTGGAAAACCTTGTCTGAACCCCTCCATCCTTCCTGTAGCTGCTCAGACTCTGCTTCTCTGCCCCCAGCCAAGCTTATAGGCCTGCAGAGTGTCTAGTTTTGAAGATACAGACTCTGCTAAGCAAAAGTGAACAGGGCCAAACTGGGCTTATTTCGCTGTGAAAGTGACATTTAGGCACGGAGTTGGAAAACCTTGTCTGAACCCCTCCATCCTTCCTGTAGCTGCTCAGACTCTGCTTCTCTGCCCCCAGCCAAGCTTATAGGCCTGCAGTGTGTCTAGTTTTGAAGATACAGACTCTGCTAAGCAAAAGTGAACAGGGCCAAACTGGGCTTATTTCGCTGTGAAAGTGACATTTAGGCACGGAGTTGGAAAACCTTGTCTGAACCCCTCCATCCTTCCTGTAGCTGCTCAGACTCTGCTTCTCTGCCCCCAGCCAAGCTTATAGGCCTGCAGAGTGTCTAGTTTTGAAGATACAGACTCTGCTAAGCAAAAGTGAACAGGGCCAAACTGGGCTTATTTCGCTGTGAAAGTGACATTTAGGCACGGAGTTGGAAAACCTTGTCTGAACCCCTCCATCCTTCCTGTAGCTGCTCAGACTCTGCTTCTCTGCCCCCAGCCAAGCTTATAGGCCTGCAGAGTGTCTAGTTTTGAAGATACAGACTCTGCTAAGCAAAAGTGAACAGGGCCAAACTGGGCTTATTTCGCTGTGAAAGTGACATTTAGGCACGGAGTTGGAAAACCTTGTCTGAACCCCTCCATCCTTCCTGTAGCTGCTCAGACTCTGCTTCTCTGCCCCCAGCCAAGCTTATAGGCCTGCAGAGTGTCTAGTTTTGAAGATACAGACTCTGCTAAGCAAAAGTGAACAGGGCCAAACTGGGCTTATTTCGCTGTGAAAGTGACATTTAGGCACGGAGTTGGAAAACCTTGTCTGAACCCCTCCATCCTTCCTGTAGCTGCTCAGACTCTGCTTCTCTGCCCCCAGCCAAGCTTATAGGCCTGCAGAGTGTCTAGTTTTGAAGATACAGACTCTGCTAAGCAAAAGTGAACAGGGCCAAACTGGGCTTATTTCGCTGTGAAAGTGACATTTAGGCACGGAGTTGGAAAACCTTGTCTGAACCCCTCCATCCTTCCTGTAGCTGCTCAGACTCTGCTTCTCTGCCCCCAGCCAAGCTTATAGGCCTGCAGAGTGTCTAGTTTTGAAGATACAGACTCTGCTAAGCAAAAGTGAACAGGGCCAAACTGGGCTTATTTCGCTGTGAAAGTGACATTTAGGCACGGAGTTGGAAAACCTTGTCTGAACCCCTCCATCCTTCCTGTAGCTGCTCAGACTCTGCTTCTCTGCCCCCAGCCAAGCTTATAGGCCTGCAGAGTGTCTAGTTTTGAAGATACAGACTCTGCTAAGCAAAAGTGAACAGGGCCAAACTGGGCTTATTTCGCTGTGAAAGTGACATTTAGGCACGGAGTTGGAAAACCTTGTCTGAACCCCTCCATCCTTCCTGTAGCTGCTCAGACTCTGCTTCTCTGCCCCCAGCCAAGCTTATAGGCCTGCAGAGTGTCTAGTTTTGAAGATACAGACTCTGCTAAGCAAAAGTGAACAGGGCCAAACTGGGCTTATTTCGCTGTGAAAGTGACATTTAGGCACGGAGTTGGAAAACCTTGTCTGAACCCCTCCATCCTTCCTGTAGCTGCTCAGACTCTGCTTCTCTGCCCCCAGCCAAGCTTATAGGCCTGCAGAGTGTCTAGTTTTGAAGATACAGACTCTGCTAAGCAAAAGTGAACAGGGCCAAACTGGGCTTATTTCGCTGTGAAAGTGACATTTAGGCACGGAGTTGGAAAACCTTGTCTGAACCCCTCCATCCTTCCTGTAGCTGCTCAGACTCTGCTTCTCTGCCCCCAGCCAAGCTTATAGGCCTGCAGAGTGTCTAGTTTTGAAGATACAGACTCTGCTAAGCAAAAGTGAACAGGGCCAAACTGGGCTTATTTCGCTGTGAAAGTGACATTTAGGCACGGAGTTGGAAAACCTTGTCTGAACCCCTCCATCCTTCCTGTAGCTGCTCAGACTCTGCTTCTCTGCCCCCAGCCAAGCTTATAGGCCTGCAGAGTGTCTAGTTTTGAAGATACAGACTCTGCTAAGCAAAAGTGAACAGGGCCAAACTGGGCTTATTTCGCTGTGAAAGTGACATTTAGGCACGGAGTTGGAAAACCTTGTCTGAACCCCTCCATCCTTCCTGTAGCTGCTCAGACTCTGCTTCTCTGCCCCCAGCCAAGCTTATAGGCCTGCAGAGTGTCTAGTTTTGAAGATACAGACTCTGCTAAGCAAAAGTGAACAGGGCCAAACTGGGCTTATTTCGCTGTGAAAGTGACATTTAGGCACGGAGTTGGAAAACCTTGTCTGAACCCCTCCATCCTTCCTGTAGCTGCTCAGACTCTGCTTCTCTGCCCCCAGCCAAGCTTATAGGCCTGCAGAGTGTCTAGTTTTGAAGATACAGACTCTGCTAAGCAAAAGTGAACAGGGCCAAACTGGGCTTATTTCGCTGTGAAAGTGACATTTAGGCACGGAGTTGGAAAACCTTGTCTGAACCCCTCCATCCTTCCTGTAGCTGCTCAGACTCTGCTTCTCTGCCCCCAGCCAAGCTTATAGGCCTGCAGAGTGTCTAGTTTTGAAGATACAGACTCTGCTAAGCAAAAGTGAACAGGGCCAAACTGGGCTTATTTCGCTGTGAAAGTGACATTTAGGCACGGAGTTGGAAAACCTTGTCTGAACCCCTCCATCCTTCCTGTAGCTGCTCAGACTCTGCTTCTCTGCCCCCAGCCAAGCTTATAGGCCTGCAGAGTGTCTAGTTTTGAAGATACAGACTCTGCTAAGCAAAAGTGAACAGGGCCAAACTGGGCTTATTTCGCTGTGAAAGTGACATTTAGGCACGGAGTTGGAAAACCTTGTCTGAACCCCTCCATCCTTCCTGTAGCTGCTCAGACTCTGCTTCTCTGCCCCCAGCCAAGCTTATAGGCCTGCAGAGTGTCTAGTTTTGAAGATACAGACTCTGCTAAGCAAAAGTGAACAGGGCCAAACTGGGCTTATTTCGCTGTGAAAGTGACATTTAGGCACGGAGTTGGAAAACCTTGTCTGAACCCCTCCATCCTTCCTGTAGCTGCTCAGACTCTGCTTCTCAGCCCCCAGCCAAGCTTATAGGCCTGCAGAGTGTCTAGTTTTGAAGATACAGACTCTGCTAAGCAAAAGTGAACAGGGCCAAACTGGGCTTATTTCGCTGTGAAAGTGACATTTAGGCACGGAGTTGGAAAACCTTGTCTGAACCCCTCCATCCTTCCTGTAGCTGCTCAGACTCTGCTTCTCTGCCCCCAGCCAAGCTTATAGGCCTGCAGAGTGTCTAGTTTTGAAGATACAGACTCTGCTAAGCAAAAGTGAACAGGGCCAAACTGGGCTTATTTCGCTGTGAAAGTGACATTTAGGCACGGAGTTGGAAAACCTTGTCTGAACCCCTCCATCCTTCCTGTAGCTGCTCAGACTCTGCTTCTCTGCCCCCAGCCAAGCTTATAGGCCTGCAGAGTGTCTAGTTTTGAAGATACAGACTCTGCTAAGCAAAAGTGAACAGGGCCAAACTGGGCTTATTTCGCTGTGAAAGTGACATTTAGGCACGGAGTTGGAAAACCTTGTCTGAACCCCTCCATCCTTCCTGTAGCTGCTCAGACTCTGCTTCTCTGCCCCCAGCCAAGCTTATAGGCCTGCAGAGTGTCTAGTTTTGAAGATACAGACTCTGCTAAGCAAAAGTGAACAGGGCCAAACTGGGCTTATTTCGCTGTGAAATTTCGATGTCACTTTCACAGCGAAATAAGCCCAGTTTGGCCCTGTTCACTTTTGCTTAGCAGAGTCTGTATCTTCAAAACTAGACACTCTGCAGGCCTATAAGCTTGGCTGGGGGCAGAGAAGCAGAGTCTGAGCAGCTACAGGAAGGATGGAGGGGTTCAGACAAGGTTTTCCAACTCCGTGCCTAAATGTCACTTTCACAGCGAAATAAGCCCAGTTTGGCCCTGTTCACTTTTGCTTAGCAGAGTCTGTATCTTCAAAACTAGACACTCTGCAGGCCTATAAGCTTGGCTGGGGGCAGAGAAGCAGAGTCTGAGCAGCTACAGGAAGGATGGAGGGGTTCAGACAAGGTTTTCCAACTCTGTGCTGTGCCTAAATGTCACTTTCACAGCGAAATAAGCCCAGTTTGGCCCTGTTCACTTTTGCTTAGCAGAGTCTGTATCTTCAAAACTAGACACTCTGCAGGCCTATAAGCTTGGCTGGGGGCAGAGAAGCAGAGTCTGAGCAGCTACAGGAAGGATGGAGGGGTTCAGACAAGGTTTTCCAACTCCGTGCCTAAATGTCACTTTCACAGCGAAATAAGCCCAGTTTGGCCCTGTTCACTTTTGCTTAGCAGAGTCTGTATCTTCAAAACTAGACACTCTGCAGGCCTATAAGCTTGGCTGGGGGCAGAGAAGCAGAGTCTGAGCAGCTACAGGAAGGATGGAGGGGTTCAGACAAGGTTTCCAACTCCGTGCCTAAATGTCACTTTCACAGCGAAATAAGCCCAGTTTGGCCCTGTTCACTTTTGCTTAGCAGAGTCTGTATCTTCAAAACTAGACACTCTGCAGGCCTATAAGCTTGGCTGGGGGCAGAGAAGCAGAGTCTGAGCAGCTACAGGAAGGATGGAGGGGTTCAGACAAGGTTTTCCAACTCGTGCCTAAATGTCACTTTCACAGCGAAATAAGCCCAGTTTGGCCCTGTTCACTTTTGCTTAGCAGAGTCTGTATCTTCAAAACTAGACACTCTGCAGGCCTATAAGCTTGGCTGGGGGCAGAGAAGCAGAGTCTGAGCAGCTACAGGAAGGATGGAGGGGTTCAGACAAGGTTTTCCAACTCCGTGCCTAAATGTCACTTTCACAGCGAAATAAGCCCAGTTTGGCCCTGTTCACTTTTGCTTAGCAGAGTCTGTATCTTCAAAACTAGACACTCTGCAGGCCTATAAGCTTGGCTGGGGGCAGAGAAGCAGAGTCTGAGCAGCTACAGGAAGGATGGAGGGGTTCAGACAAGGTTTTCCAACTCCGTGCCTAAATGTCACTTTCACAGCGAAATAAGCCCAGTTTGGCCCTGTTCACTTTTGCTTAGCAGAGTCTGTATCTTCAAAACTAGACACTCTGCAGGCCTATAAGCTTGGCTGGGGGCAGAGAAGCAGAGTCTGAGCAGCTACAGGAAGGATGGAGGGGTTCAGACAAGGTTTTCCAACTCCGTGCCTAAATGTCACTTTCACAGCGAAATAAGCCCAGTTTGGCCCTGTTCACTTTTGCTTAGCAGAGTCTGTATCTTCAAAACTAGACACTCTGCAGGCCTATAAGCTTGGCTGGGGGCAGAGAAGCAGAGTCTGAGCAGCTACAGGAAGGATGGAGGGGTTCAGACAAGGTTTTCCAACTCCGTGCCTAAATGTCACTTTCACAGCGAAATAAGCCAGTTTGGCCCTGTTCACTTTTGCTTAGCAGAGTCTGTATCTTCAAAACTAGACACTCTGCAGGCCTATAAGCTTGGCTGGGGGCAGAGAAGCAGAGTCTGAGCAGCTACAGGAAGGATGGAGGGGTTCAGACAAGGTTTTCCAACTCCGTGCCTAAATGTCACTTTCACAGCGAAATAAGCCCAGTTTGGCCCTGTTCACTTTTGCTTAGCAGAGTCTGTATCTTCAAAACTAGACACTCTGCAGGCCTATAAGCTTGGCTGGGGCAGAGAAGCAGAGTCTGAGCAGCTACAGGAAGGATGGAGGGGTTCAGACAAGGTTTTCCAACTCCGTGCCTAAATGTCACTTTCACAGCGAAATAAGCCCAGTTTGGCCCTGTTCACTTTTGCTTAGCAGAGTCTGTATCTTCAAAACTAGACACTCTGCAGGCCTATAAGCTTGGCTGGGGCAGAGAAGCAGAGTCTGAGCAGCTACAGGAAGGATGGAGGGGTTCAGACAAGGTTTTCCAACTCCGTGCCTAAATGTCACTTTCACAGCGAAATAAGCCCAGTTTGGCCCTGTTCACTTTTGCTTAGCAGAGTCTGTATCTTCAAAACTAGACACTCTGCAGGCCTATAAGCTTGGCTGGGGGCAGAGAAGCAGAGTCTGAGCAGCTACAGGAAGGATGGAGGGGTTCAGACAAGGTTTTCCAACTCCGTGCCTAAATGTCACTTTCACAGCGAAATAAGCCCAGTTTGGCCCTGTTCACTTTTGCTTAGCAGAGTCTGTATCTTCAAAACTAGACACTCTGCAGGCCTATAAGCTTGGCTGGGGGCAGAGAAGCAGAGTCTGAGCAGCTACAGGAAGGATGGAGGGGTTCAGACAAGGTTTTCCAACTCCGTGCCTAAATGTCACTTTCACAGCGAAATAAGCCCAGTTTGGCCCTGTTCACTTTTGCTTAGCAGAGTCTGTATCTTCAAAACTAGACACTCTGCAGGCCTATAAGCTTGGCTGGGGGCAGAGAAGCAGAGTCTGAGCAGCTACAGGAAGGATGGAGGGGTTCAGACAAGGTTTTCCAACTCCGTGCCTAAATGTCACTTTCACAGCGAAATAAGCCCAGTTTGGCCCTGTTCACTTTTGCTTAGCAGAGTCTGTATCTTCAAAACTAGACACTCTGCAGGCCTATAAGCTTGGCTGGGGGCAGAGAAGCAGAGTCTGAGCAGCTACAGGAAGGATGGAGGGGTTCAGACAAGGTTTTCCAAGTCCGTGCCTAAATGTCACTTTCACAGCGAAATAAGCCCAGTTTGGCCCTGTTCACTTTTGCTTAGCAGAGTCTGTATCTTCAAAACTAGACACTCTGCAGGCCTATATCAGCCCAATATCAATATCAGCCCAATATCAATATCAGCCCAATATCAGCATCAGCCCAATATCAGCATCAGCCCAATATCAGCATCAGCCCAATATCAGCATCAGCCCAATATCAGCATCAGCCCAATATCAGCATCAGCCCAATATCAGCATCAGCCCAATATCAGCATCAGCCCAATATCAGCATCAGCCCAATATCAGCATCAGCCCAATATCAGCATCAGCCCAATATCAGCATCAGCCCAATATCAGCATCAGCCCAATATCAGCATCAGCCCAATATCAGCATCAGCCCAATATCAGCATCAGCCCAATATCAGCATCAGCCCAATATCAGCATCAGCCCAATATCAGCATCAGCCCAATATCAGCATCAGCCCAATATCAGCATCAGCCCAATATCAGCATCAGCCCAATATCAGCATCAGCCCAATATCAGCATCAGCCCAATATCAGCATCAGCCCAATATCAGCATCAGCCCAATATCAGCATCAGCCCAATATCAGCATCAGCCCAATATCAGCATCAGCCCAATATCAGCATCAGCCCAATATCAGCATCAGCCCAATATCAGCATCAGCCCAATATCAGCATCAGCCCAATATCAGCATCAGCCCAATATCAGCATCAGCCCAATATCAGCATCAGCCCAATATCAGCATCAGCCCAATATCAGCATCAGCCCAATATCAGCATCAGCCCAATATCAGCATCAGCCCAATATCAGCATCAGCCCAATATCAGCATCAGCCCAATATCAGCATCAGCCCAATATCAGCATCAGCCCAATATCAGCATCAGCCCAATATCAGCATCAGCCCAATATCAGCATCAGCCCAATATCAGCATCAGCCCAATATCAGCATCAGCCCAATATCAGCATCAGCCCAATATCAGCATCAGCCCAATATCAGCATCAGCCCAATATCAGCATCAGCCCAATATCAGCATCAGCCCAATATCAGCATCAGCCCAATATCAGCATCAGCCCAATATCAGCATCAGCCCAATATCAGCATCAGCCCAATATCAGCATCAGCCCAATATCAGCATCAGCCCAATATCAGCATCAGCCCAATATCAGCATCAGCCCAATATCAGCATCAGCCCAATATCAGCATCAGCCCAATATCAGCATCAGCCCAATATCAGCATCAGCCCAATATCAGCATCAGCCCAATATCAGCATCAGCCCAATATCAGCATCAGCCCAATATCAGCATCAGCCCAATATCAGCATCAGCCCAATATCAGCATCAGCCCAATATCAGCATCAGCCCAATATCAGCATCAGCCCAATATCAGCATCAGCCCAATATCAGCATCAGCCCAATATCAGCATCAGCCCAATATCAGCATCAGCTGATATTATATCATATTGGGCTGCTTCTCTGCCCCCAGCCAAGCTTATAGGCCTGCAGAGTGTCTAGGGCTGATGCTGATATTGGGCTGATGCTGATATTGGGCTGATGCTGATATTGGGCTGATGCTGATATTGGGCTGATGCTGATATTGGGCTGATGCTGATATTGGGCTGATGCTGATATTGGGCTGATGCTGATATTGGGCTGATGCTGATATTGGGCTGATGCTGATATTGGGCTGATGCTGATATTGGGCTGATGCTGATATTGGGCTGATGCTGATATTGGGCTGATGCTGATATTGGGCTGATGCTGATATTGGGCTGATGCTGATATTGGGCTGATGCTGATATTGGGCTGATGCTGATATTGGGCTGATGCTGATATTGGGCTGATGCTGATATTGGGCTGATGCTGATATTGGGCTGATGCTGATATTGGGCTGATGCTGATATTGGGCTGATGCTGATATTGGGCTGATGCTGATATTGGGCTGATGCTGATATTGGGCTGATGCTGATATTGGGCTGATGCTGATATTGGGCTGATGCTGATATTGGGCTGATGCTGATATTGGGCTGATGCTGATATTGGGCTGATGCTGATATTGGGCTGATGCTGATATTGGGCTGATGCTGATATTGGGCTGATGCTGATATTGGGCTGATGCTGATATTGGGCTGATGCTGATATTGGGCTGATGCTGATATTGGGCTGATGCTGATATTGGGCTGATGCTGATATTGGGCTGATGCTGATATTGGGCTGATGCTGATATTGGGCTGATGCTGATATTGGGCTGATGCTGATATTGGGCTGATGCTGATATTGGGCTGATGCTGATATTGGGCTGATGCTGATATTGGGCTGATGCTGATATTGGGCTGATGCTGATATTGGGCTGATGCTGATATTGGGCTGATGCTGATATTGGGCTGATGCTGATATTGGGCTGATGCTGATATTGGGCTGATGCTGATATTGGGCTGATGCTGATATTGGGCTGATGCTGATATTGGGCTGATGCTGATATTGGGCTGATGCTGATATTGGGCTGATGCTGATATTGGGCTGATGCTGATATTGGGCTGATGCTGATATTGGGCTGATGCTGATATTGGGCTGATGCTGATATTGGGCTGATGCTGATATTGGGCTGATGCTGATATTGGGCTGATGCTGATATTGGGCTGATGCTGATATTGGGCTGATATTGATATTGGGCTGATATAGGCCTGCAGAGTGTCTAGTTTTGAAGATACAGACTCTGCTAAGCAAAAGTGAACAGGGCCAAACTGGGCTTATTTCGCTGTGAAAGTGAGATTTAGGCACGGACTTGGAAAACCTTGTCTGAACCCCTCCATCCTTCCTGTAGCTGCTCAGACTCTGCTTCTCTGCCCCCAGCCAAGCTTATAGGCCTGCAGAGTGTCTAGTTTTGAAGATACAGACTCTGCTAAGCAAAAGTGAACAGGGCCAAACTGGGCTTATTTCGCTGTGAAAGTGACATTTAGGCACAGAGTTGGAAAACCTTGTCTGAACCCCTCCATCCTTCCTGTAGCTGCTCAGACTCTGCTTCTCTGCCCCCAGCCAAGCTTATAGGCCTGCAGAGTGTCTAGTTTTGAAGATACAGACTCTGCTAAGCAAAAGTGAACAGGGCCAAACTGGGCTTATTTCGCTGTGAAAGTGACATTTAGGCACGGAGTTGGAAAACCTTGTCTGAACCCCTCCATCCTTCCTGTAGCTGCTCAGACTCTGCTTCTCTGCCCCCAGCCAAGCTTATAGGCCTGCAGAGTGTCTAGTTTTGAAGATACAGACTCTGCTAAGCAAAAGTGAACAGGGCCAAACTGGGCTTATTTCGCTGTGAAAGTGACATTTAGGCACGGAGTTGGAAAACCTTGTCTGAACCCCTCCATCCTTCCTGTAGCTGCTCAGACTCTGCTTCTCTGCCCCCAGCCAAGCTTATAGGCCTGCAGAGTGTCTAGTTTTGAAGATACAGACTCTGCTAAGCAAAAGTGAACAGGGCCAAACTGGGCTTATTTCGCTGTGAAAGTGACATTTAGGCACGGAGTTGGAAAACCTTGTCTGAACCCCTCCATCCTTCCTGTAGCTGCTCAGACTCTGCTTCTCTGCCCCCAGCCAAGCTTATAGGCCTGCAGAGTGTCTAGTTTTGAAGATACAGACTCTGCTAAGCAAAAGTGAACAAGGCCAAACTGGGCTTATTTCGCTGTGAAAGTGACATTTGCACGGAGTTGGAAAACCTTGTCTGAACCCCTCCATCCTTCCTGTAGCTGCTCAGACTCTGCTTCTCTGCCCCCAGCCAAGCTTATAGGCCTGCAGAGTGTCTAGTTTTGAAGATACAGACTCTGCTAAGCAAAAGTGAACAGGGCCAAACTGGGCTTATTTCGCTGTGAAAGTGACATTTAGTGCACGGAGTTGGAAAACCTTGTCTGAACCCCTCCATCCTTCCTGTAGCTGCTCAGACTCTGCTTCTCTGCCCCCAGCCAAGCTTATAGGCCTGCAGAGTGTCTAGTTTTGAAGATACAGACTCTGCTAAGCAAAAGTGAACAGGGCCAAACTGGGCTTATTTCGCTGTGAAAGTGACATTTAGGCACGGAGTTGGAAAACCTTGTCTGAACCCCTCCATCCTTCCTGTAGCTGCTCAGACTCTGCTTCTCTGCCCCCAGCCAAGCTTATAGGCCTGCAGAGTGTCTAGTTTTGAAGATACAGACTCTGCTAAGCAAAAGTGAACAGGGCCAAACTGGGCTTATTTCGCTGTGAAAGTGACATTTAGGCACGGAGTTGGAAAACCTTGTCTGAACCCCTCCATCCTTCCTGTAGCTGCTCAGACTCTGCTTCTCTGCCCCCAGCCAAGCTTATAGGCCTGCAGAGTGTCTAGTTTTGAAGATACAGACTCTGCTAAGCAAAAGTGAACAGGGCCAAACTGGGCTTATTTCGCTGTGAAAGTGACATTTAGGCACGGAGTTGGAAAACCTTGTCTGAACCCCTCCATCCTTCCTGTAGCTGCTCAGACTCTGCTTCTCTGCCCCCAGCCAAGCTTATAGGCCTGCAGAGTGTCTAGTTTTGAAGATACAGACTCTGCTAAGCAAAAGTGAACAGGGCCAAACTGGGCTTATTTCGCTGTGAAAGTGACATTTAGGCACGGAGTTGGAAAACCTTGTCTGAACCCCTCCATCCTTCCTGTAGCTGCTCAGACTCTGCTTCTCTGCCCCCCAGCCAAGCTTATAGGCCCTGCAGAGTGTCTAGTTTTGAAGATACAGACTCTGCTAAGCAAAAGTGAACAGGGCCAAACTGGGCTTATTTCGCTGTGAAAGTGACATTTAGGCACGGAGTTGGAAAACCTTGTCTGAACCCCTCCATCCTTCCTGTAGCTGCTCAGACTCTGCTTCTCTGCCCCCAGCCAAGCTTATAGGCCTGCAGAGTGTCTAGTTTTGAAGATACAGACTCTGCTAAGCAAAAGTGAACAGGGCCAAACTGGGCTTATTTCGCTGTGAAAGTGACATTTAGGCACGGAGTTGGAAAACCTTGTCGGAACCCCTCCATCCTTCCTGTAGCTGCTCAGACTCTGCTTCTCTGCCCCAGCCAAGCTTATAGGCCTGCAGAGTGTCTAGTTTTGAAGATACAGACTCTGCTAAGCAAAAGTGAACAGGGCCAAACTGGGCTTATTTCGCTGTGAAAGTGACATCGAAATTTCACAGCGAAATAAGCCCAGTTTGGCCCTGTTCACTTTTGCTTAGCAGAGTCTGTATCTTCAAAACTAGACACTCTGCAGGCCTATAAGCTTGGCTGGGGGCAGAGAAGCAGAGTCTGAGCAGCTACAGGAAGGATGGAGGGGTTCAGACAAGGTTTTCCAACTCCGTGCCTAAATGTCACTTTCACAGCGAAATAAGCCCAGTTTGGCCCTGTTCACTTTTGCTTAGCAGAGTCTGTATCTTCAAAACTAGACACTCTGCAGGCCTATAAGCTTGGCTGGGGGCAGAGAAGCAGAGTCTGAGCAGCTACAGGAAGGATGGAGGGGTTCAGACAAGGTTTTCCAACTCCGTGCCTAAATGTCACTTTCACAGCGAAATAAGCCCAGTTTGGCCCTGTTCACTTTTGCTTAGCAGAGTCTGTATCTTCAAAACTAGACACTCTGCAGGCCTATAAGCTTGGCTGGGGGCAGAGAAGCAGAGTCTGAGCAGCTACAGGAAGGATGGAGGGGTTCAGACAAGGTTTTCCAACTCCGTGCCTAAATGTCACTTTCACAGCGAAATAAGCCCAGTTTGGCCCTGTTCACTTTTGCTTAGCAGAGTCTGTATCTTCAAAACTAGACACTCTGCAGGCCTATAAGCTTGGCTGGGGGCAGAGAAGCAGAGTCTGAGCAGCTACAGGAAGGATGGAGGGGTTCAGACAAGGTTTTCCAACTCCGTGCCTAAATGTCACTTTCACAGCGAAATAAGCCCAGTTTGGCCCTGTTCACTTTTGCTTAGCAGAGTCTGTATCTTCAAAACTAGACACTCTGCAGGCCTATAAGCTTGGCTGGGGGCAGAGAAGCAGAGTCTGAGCAGCTACAGGAAGGATGGAGGGGTTCAGACAAGGTTTTCCAACTCCGTGCCTAAATGTCACTTTCACAGCGAAATAAGCCCAGTTTGGCCCTGTTCACTTTTGCTTAGCAGAGTCTGTATCTTCAAAACTAGACACTCTGCAGGCCTATAAGCTTGGCTGGGGGCAGAGAAGCAGAGTCTGAGCAGCTACAGGAAGGATGGAGGGGTTCAGACAAGGTTTTCCAACTCCGTGCCTAAATGTCACTTTCACAGCGAAATAAGCCCAGTTTGGCCCTGTTCACTTTTGCTTAGCAGAGTCTGTATCTTCAAAACTAGACACTCTGCAGGCCTATAAGCTTGGCTGGGGGCAGAGAAGCAGAGTCTGAGCAGCTACAGGAAGGATGGAGGGGTTCAGACAAGGTTTTCCAACTCCGTGCCTAAATGTCACTTTCACAGCGAAATAAGCCCAGTTTGGCCCTGTTCACTTTTGCTTAGCAGAGTCTGTATCTTCAAAACTAGACACTCTGCAGGCCTATAAGCTTGGCTGGGGGCAGAGAAGCAGAGTCTGAGCAGCTACAGGAAGGATGGAGGGGTTCAGACAAGGTTTTCCAACTCCGTGCCTAAATGTCACTTTCACAGCGAAATAAGCCCAGTTTGGCCCTGTTCACTTTTGCTTAGCAGAGTCTGTATCTTCAAAACTAGACACTCTGCAGGCCTATAAGCTTGGCTGGGGGCAGAGAAGCAGAGTCTGAGCAGCTACAGGAAGGATGGAGGGGTTCAGACAAGGTTTTCCAACTCCGTGCCTAAATGTCACTTTCACAGCGAAATAAGCCCAGTTTGGCCCTGTTCACTTTTGCTTAGCAGAGTCTGTATCTTCAAAACTAGACACTCTGCAGGCCTATAAGCTTGGCTGGGGGCAGAGAAGCAGAGTCTGAGCAGCTACAGGAAGGATGGAGGGGTTCAGACAAGGTTTTCCAACTCCGTGCCTAAATGTCACTTTCACAGCGAAATAAGCCCAGTTTGGCCCTGTTCACTTTTGCTTAGCAGAGTCTGTATCTTCAAAACTAGACACTCTGCAGGCCTATAAGCTTGGCTGGGGGCAGAGAAGCAGAGTCTGAGCAGCTACAGGAAGGATGGAGGGGTTCAGACAAGGTTTTCCAACTCCGTGCCTAAATGTCACTTTCACAGCGAAATAAGCCCAGTTTGGCCCTGTTCACTTTTGCTTAGCAGAGTCTGTATCTTCAAAACTAGACACTCTGCAGGCCTATAAGCTTGGCTGGGGGCAGAGAAGCAGAGTCTGAGCAGCTACAGGAAGGATGGAGGGGTTCAGACAAGGTTTTCCAACTCCGTGCCTAAATGTCACTTTCACAGCGAAATAAGCCCAGTTTGGCCCTGTTCACTTTTGCTTAGCAGAGTCTGTATCTTCAAAACTAGACACTCTGCAGGCCTATAAGCTTGGCTGGGGGCAGAGAAGCAGAGTCTGAGCAGCTACAGGAAGGATGGAGGGGTTCAGACAAGGTTTTCCAACTCCGTGCCTAAATGTCACTTTCACAGCGAAATAAGCCCAGTTTGGCCCTGTTCACTTTTGCTTAGCAGAGTCTGTATCTTCAAAACTAGACACTCTGCAGGCCTATAAGCTTGGCTGGGGGCAGAGAAGCAGAGTCTGAGCAGCTACAGGAAGGATGGAGGGGTTCAGACAAGGTTTTCCAACTCCGTGCCTAAATGTCACTTTCACAGCGAAATAAGCCCAGTTTGGCCCTGTTCACTTTTGCTTAGCAGAGTCTGTATCTTCAAAACTAGACACTCTGCAGGCCTATAAGCTTGGCTGGGGGCAGAGAAGCAGAGTCTGAGCAGCTACAGGAAGGATGGAGGGGTTCAGACAAGGTTTTCCAACTCCGTGCCTAAATGTCACTTTCACAGCGAAATAAGCCCAGTTTGGCCCTGTTCACTTTTGCTTAGCAGAGTCTGTATCTTCAAAACTAGACACTCTGCAGGCCTATAAGCTTGGCTGGGGGCAGAGAAGCAGAGTCTGAGCAGCTACAGGAAGGATGGAGGGGTTCAGACAAGGTTTTCCAACTCCGTGCCTAAATGTCACTTTCACAGCGAAATAAGCCCAGTTTGGCCCTGTTCACTTTTGCTTAGCAGAGTCTGTATCTTCAAAACTAGACACTCTGCAGGCCTATAAGCTTGGCTGGGGGCAGAGAAGCAGAGTCTGAGCAGCTACAGGAAGGATGGAGGGGTTCAGACAAGGTTTTCCAACTCCGTGCCTAAATGTCACTTTCACAGCGAAATAAGCCCAGTTTGGCCCTGTTCACTTTTGCTTAGCAGAGTCTGTATCTTCAAAACTAGACACTCTGCAGGCCTATAAGCTTGGCTGGGGGCAGAGAAGCAGAGTCTGAGCAGCTACAGGAAGGATGGAGGGGTTCAGACAAGGTTTTCCAACTCCGTGCCTAAATGTCACTTTCACAGCGAAATAAGCCCAGTTTGGCCCTGTTCACTTTTGCTTAGCAGAGTCTGTATCTTCAAAACTAGACACTCTGCAGGCCTATAAGCTTGGCTGGGGGCAGAGAAGCAGAGTCTGAGCAGCTACAGGAAGGATGGAGGGGTTCAGACAAGGTTTTCCAACTCCGTGCCTAAATGTCACTTTCACAGCGAAATAAGCCCAGTTTGGCCCTGTTCACTTTTGCTTAGCAGAGTCTGTATCTTCAAAACTAGACACTCTGCAGGCCTATAAGCTTGGCTGGGGGCAGAGAAGCAGAGTCTGAGCAGCTACAGGAAGGATGGAGGGGTTCAGACAAGGTTTTCCAACTCCGTGCCTAAATGTCACTTTCACAGCGAAATAAGCCCAGTTTGGCCCTGTTCACTTTTGCTTAGCAGAGTCTGTATCTTCAAAACTAGACACTCTGCAGGCCTATAAGCTTGGCTGGGGGCAGAGAAGCAGAGTCTGAGCAGCTACAGGAAGGATGGAGGGGTTCAGACAAGGTTTTCCAACTCCGTGCCTAAATGTCACTTTCACAGCGAAATAAGCCCAGTTTGGCCCTGTTCACTTTTGCTTAGCAGAGTCTGTATCTTCAAAACTAGACACTCTGCAGGCCTATAAGCTTGGCTGGGGGCAGAGAAGCAGAGTCTGAGCAGCTACAGGAAGGATGGAGGGGTTCAGACAAGGTTTTCCAACTCCGTGCCTAAATGTCACTTTCACAGCGAAATAAGCCCAGTTTGGCCCTGTTCACTTTTGCTTAGCAGAGTCTGTATCTTCAAAACTAGACACTCTGCAGGCCTATAAGCTTGGCTGGGGGCAGAGAAGCAGAGTCTGAGCAGCTACAGGAAGGATGGAGGGGTTCAGACAAGGTTTTCCAACTCCGTGCCTAAATGTCACTTTCACAGCGAAATAAGCCCAGTTTGGCCCTGTTCACTTTTGCTTAGCAGAGTCTGTATCTTCAAAACTAGACACTCTGCAGGCCTATAAGCTTGGCTGGGGGCAGAGAAGCAGAGTCTGAGCAGCTACAGGAAGGATGGAGGGGTTCAGACAAGGTTTTCCAACTCCGTGCCTAAATGTCACTTTCACAGCGAAATAAGCCCAGTTTGGCCCTGTTCACTTTTGCTTAGCAGAGTCTGTATCTTCAAAACTAGACACTCTGCAGGCCTATAAGCTTGGCTGGGGGCAGAGAAGCAGAGTCTGAGCAGCTACAGGAAGGATGGAGGGGTTCAGACAAGGTTTTCCAACTCCGTGCCTAAATGTCACTTTCACAGCGAAATAAGCCCAGTTTGGCCCTGTTCACTTTTGCTTAGCAGAGTCTGTATCTTCAAAACTAGACACTCTGCAGGCCTATAAGCTTGGCTGGGGGCAGAGAAGCAGAGTCTGAGCAGCTACAGGAAGGATGGAGGGGTTCAGACAAGGTTTTCCAACTCCGTGCCTAAATGTCACTTTCACAGCGAAATAAGCCCAGTTTGGCCCTGTTCACTTTTGCTTAGCAGAGTCTGTATCTTCAAAACTAGACACTCTGCAGGCCTATAAGCTTGGCTGGGGGCAGAGAAGCAGAGTCTGAGCAGCTACAGGAAGGATGGAGGGGTTCAGACAAGGTTTTCCAAGTCCGTGCCTAAATGTCACTTTCACAGCGAAATAAGCCCAGTTTGGCCCTGTTCACTTTTGCTTAGCAGAGTCTGTATCTTCAAAACTAGACACTCTGCAGGCCTATATCAGCCCAATATCAATATCAGCCCAATATCAATATCAGCCCAATATCAGCATCAGCCCAATATCAGCATCAGCCCAATATCAGCATCAGCCCAATATCAGCATCAGCCCAATATCAGCATCAGCCCAATATCAGCATCAGCCCAATATCAGCATCAGCCCAATATCAGCATCAGCCCAATATCAGCATCAGCCCAATATCAGCATCAGCCCAATATCAGCATCAGCCCAATATCAGCATCAGCCCAATATCAGCATCAGCCCAATATCAGCATCAGCCCAATATCAGCATCAGCCCAATATCAGCATCAGCCCAATATCAGCATCAGCCCAATATCAGCATCAGCCCAATATCAGCATCAGCCCAATATCAGCATCAGCCCAATATCAGCATCAGCCCAATATCAGCATCAGCCCAATATCAGCATCAGCCCAATATCAGCATCAGCCCAATATCAGCATCAGCCCAATATCAGCATCAGCCCAATATCAGCATCAGCCCAATATCAGCATCAGCCCAATATCAGCATCAGCCCAATATCAGCATCAGCCCAATATCAGCATCAGCCCAATATCAGCATCAGCCCAATATCAGCATCAGCCCAATATCAGCATCAGCCCAATATAAGCATCAGCCCAATATCAGCATCAGCCCAATATCAGCATCAGCCCAATATCAGCATCAGCCCAATATCAGCATCAGCCCAATATCAGCATCAGCCCAATATCAGCATCAGCCCAATATCAGCATCAGCCCAATATCAGCATCAGCCCAATATCAGCATCAGCCCAATATCAGCATCAGCCCAATATCAGCATCAGCCCAATATCAGCATCAGCCCAATATCAGCATCAGCCCAATATCAGCATCAGCCCAATATCAGCATCAGCCCAATATCAGCATCAGCCCAATATCAGCATCAGCCCAATATCAGCATCAGCCCAATATCAGCATCAGCCCAATATCAGCATCAGCCCAATATCAGCATCAGCCCAATATCAGCATCAGCCCAATATCAGCATCAGCCCAATATCAGCATCAGCCCAATATCAGCATCAGCCCAATATCAGCATCAGCCCAATATCAGCATCAGCCCAATATCAGCATCAGCCCAATATCAGCATCAGCCCAATATCAGCATCAGCCCAATATCAGCATCAGCCCAATATCAGCATCAGCCCAATATCAGCATCAGCCCAATATCAGCATCAGCCCAATATCAGCATCAGCCCAATATCAGCATCAGCCCAATATCAGCATCAGCCCAATATCAGCATCAGCCCAATATCAGCATCAGCCCAATATCAGCATCAGCCCAATATCAGCATCAGCCCAATATCAGCATCAGCTGATATTATATCATATTGGGCTGCTTCTCTGCCCCCAGCCAAGCTTATAGGCCTGCAGAGTGTCTAGGGCTGATGGGCCAAACTGGGCTTATTTCGCTGTGAAAGTGACATTTAGGCACGGAGTTGGAAAACCTTGTCTGAACCCAAACCTTGTCTGAACCCCTCCATCCTTCCTGTAGCTGCTCAGACTCTGCTTCTCTGCCCCCAGCCAAGCTTATAGGCCTGCAGAGTGTCAGCCCAATATCAGCATCAGCCCAATATCAGCATCAGCCCAATATCAGCATCAGCCCAATATCAGCATCAGCCCAATATCAGCATCAGCCCAATATCAGCATCAGCCCAATATCAGCATCAGCCCAATATCAGCATCAGCCCAATATCAGCATCAGCCCAATATCAGCATCAGCCCAATATCAGCATCAGCCCAATATCAGCATCAGCCCAATATCAGCATCAGCCCAATATCAGCATCAGCCCAATATCAGCATCAGCCCAATATCAGCATCAGCCCAATATCAGCATCAGCCCAATATCAGCATCAGCCCAATATCAGCATCAGCCCAATATCAGCATCAGCCCAATATCAGCATCAGCCCAATATCAGCATCAGCCCAATATCAGCATCAGCCCAATATCAGCATCAGCCCAATATCAGCATCATCAGCCCAATATCAGCATCAGCCCAATATCAGCATCAGCCCAATATCAGCATCAGCCCAATATCAGCATCAGCCCAATATCAGCATCAGCCCAATATCAGCATCAGCCCAATATCAGCATCAGCCCAATATCAGCATCAGCCCAATATCAGCATCAGCCCAATATCAGCATCAGCCCAATATCAGCATCAGCCCAATATCAGCATCAGCCCAATATCAGCATCAGCCCAATATCAGCATCAGCCCAATATCAGCATCAGCCCAATATCAGCATCAGCCCAATATCAGCATCAGCCCAATATCAGCATCAGCCCAATATCAGCATCAGCCCAATATCAGCATCAGCCCAATATCAGCATCAGCCCAATATCAGCATCAGCCCAATATCAGCATCAGCCCAATATCAGCATCAGCCCAATATCAGCATCAGCCCAATATCAGCATCAGCCCAATATCAGCATCAGCCCAATATCAGCATCAGCCCAATATCAGCATCAGCCCGATGCTGATATTGGGCTGATGCTGATATTGGGCTGATGCTGATATTGGGCTGATGCTGATATTGGGCTGATGCTGATATTGGGCTGATGCTGATATTGGGCTGATGCTGATATTGGGCTGATGCTGATATTGGGCTGATGCTGATATTGGGCTGATGCTGATATTGGGCTGATGCTGATATTGGGCTGATGCTGATATTGGGCTGATGCTGATATTGGGCTGATGCTGATATTGGGCTGATGCTGATATTGGGCTGATGCTGATATTGGGCTGATGCTGATATTGGGCTGATGCTGATATTGGGCTGATGCTGATATTGGGCTGATGCTGATATTGGGCTGATATTGATATTGGGCTGATATTGATATTGGGCTGATATAGGCCTGCAGAGTGTCTAGTTTTGAAGATACAGACTCTGCTAAGCAAAAGTGAACAGGGCCAAACTGGGCTTATTTCGCTGTGAAAGTGAGATTTAGGCACGGACTTGGAAAACCTTGTCTGAACCCCTCCATCCTTCCTGTAGCTGCTCAGACTCTGCTTCTCTGCCCCCAGCCAAGCTTATAGGCCTGCAGAGTGTCTAGTTTTGAAGATACAGACTCTGCTAAGCAAAAGTGAACAGGGCCAAACTGGGCTTATTTCGCTGTGAAAGTGACATTTAGGCACGGAGTTGGAAAACCTTGTCTGAACCCCTCCATCCTTCCTGTAGCTGCTCAGACTCTGCTTCTCTGCCCCCAGCCAAGCTTATAGGCCTGCAGAGTGTCTAGTTTTGAAGATACAGACTCTGCTAAGCAAAAGTGAACAGGGCCAAACTGGGCTTATTTCGCTGTGAAAGTGACATTTAGGCACGGAGTTGGAAAACCTTGTCTGAACCCCTCCATCCTTCCTGTAGCTGCTCAGACTCTGCTTCTCTGCCCCCAGCCAAGCTTATAGGCCTGCAGAGTGTCTAGTTTTGAAGATACAGACTCTGCTAAGCAAAAGTGAACAGGGCCAAACTGGGCTTATTTCGCTGTGAAAGTGACATTTAGGCACGGAGTTGGAAAACCTTGTCTGAACCCCTCCATCCTTCCTGTAGCTGCTCAGACTCTGCTTCTCTGCCCCCAGCCAAGCTTATAGGCCTGCAGAGTGTCTAGTTTTGAAGATACAGACTCTGCTAAGCAAAAGTGAACAGGGCCAAACTGGGCTTATTTCGCTGTGAAAGTGACATTTAGGCACGGAGTTGGAAAACCTTGTCTGAACCCCTCCATCCTTCCTGTAGCTGCTCAGACTCTGCTTCTCTGCCCCCAGCCAAGCTTATAGGCCTGCAGAGTGTCTAGTTTTGAAGATACAGACTCTGCTAAGCAAAAGTGAACAGGGCCAAACTGGGCTTATTTCGCTGTGAAAGTGACATTTAGGCACGGAGTTGGAAAACCTTGTCTGAACCCCTCCATCCTTCCTGTAGCTGCTCAGACTCTGCTTCTCTGCCCCCAGCCAAGCTTATAGGCCTGCAGAGTGTCTAGTTTTGAAGATACAGACTCTGCTAAGCAAAAGTGAACAGGGCCAAACTGGGCTTATTTCGCTGTGAAAGTGACATTTAGGCACGGAGTTGGAAAACCTTGTCTGAACCCCTCCATCCTTCCTGTAGCTGCTCAGACTCTGCTTCTCTGCCCCCAGCCAAGCTTATAGGCCTGCAGAGTGTCTAGTTTTGAAGATACAGACTCTGCTAAGCAAAAGTGAACAGGGCCAAACTGGGCTTATTTCGCTGTGAAAGTGACATTTAGGCACGGAGTTGGAAAACCTTGTCTGAACCCCTCCATCCTTCCTGTAGCTGCTCAGACTCTGCTTCTCTGCCCCCAGCCAAGCTTATAGGCCTGCAGAGTGTCTAGTTTTGAAGATACAGACTCTGCTAAGCAAAAGTGAACAGGGCCAAACTGGGCTTATTTCGCTGTGAAAGTGACATTTAGGCACGGAGTTGGAAAACCTTGTCTGAACCCCTCCATCCTTCCTGTAGCTGCTCAGACTCTGCTTCTCTGCCCCCAGCCAAGCTTATAGGCCTGCAGATTGTCTAGTTTTGAAGATACAGACTCTGCTAAGCAAAAGTGAACAGGGCCAAACTGGGCTTATTTCGCTGTGAAAGTGACATCGAAATTTCACAGCGAAATAAGCCCAGTTTGGCCCTGTTCACTTTTGCTTAGCAGAGTCTGTATCTTCAAAACTAGACACTCTGCAGGCCTATAAGCTTGGCTGGGGGCAGAGAAGCAGAGTCTGAGCAGCTACAGGAAGGATGGAGGGGTTCAGACAAGGTTTTCCAACTCCGTGCCTAAATGTCACTTTCACAGCGAAATAAGCCCAGTTTGGCCCTGTTCACTTTTGCTTAGCAGAGTCTGTATCTTCAAAACTAGACACTCTGCAGGCCTATAAGCTTGGCTGGGGGCAGAGAAGCAGAGTCTGAGCAGCTACAGGAAGGATGGAGGGGTTCAGACAAGGTTTTCCAACTCCGTGCCTAAATGTCACTTTCACAGCGAAATAAGCCCAGTTTGGCCCTGTTCACTTTTGCTTAGCAGAGTCTGTATCTTCAAAACTAGACACTCTGCAGGCCTATAAGCTTGGCTGGGGGCAGAGAAGCAGAGTCTGAGCAGCTACAGGAAGGATGGAGGGGTTCAGACAAGGTTTTCCAACTCCGTGCCTAAATGTCACTTTCACAGCGAAATAAGCCCAGTTTGGCCCTGTTCACTTTTGCTTAGCAGAGTCTGTATCTTCAAAACTAGACACTCTGCAGGCCTATAAGCTTGGCTGGGGGCAGAGAAGCAGAGTCTGAGCAGCTACAGGAAGGATGGAGGGGTTCAGACAAGGTTTTCCAACTCCGTGCCTAAATGTCACTTTCACAGCGAAATAAGCCCAGTTTGGCCCTGTTCACTTTTGCTTAGCAGAGTCTGTATCTTCAAAACTAGACACTCTGCAGGCCTATAAGCTTGGCTGGGGGCAGAGAAGCAGAGTCTGAGCAGCTACAGGAAGGATGGAGGGGTTCAGACAAGGTTTTCCAACTCCGTGCCTAAATGTCACTTTCACAGCGAAATAAGCCCAGTTTGGCCCTGTTCACTTTTGCTTAGCAGAGTCTGTATCTTCAAAACTAGACACTCTGCAGGCCTATAAGCTTGGCTGGGGGCAGAGAAGCAGAGTCTGAGCAGCTACAGGAAGGATGGAGGGGTTCAGACAAGGTTTTCCAACTCCGTGCCTAAATGTCACTTTCACAGCGAAATAAGCCCAGTTTGGCCCTGTTCACTTTCTTTTGCTTAGCAGAGTCTGTATCTTCAAAACTAGACACTCTGCAGGCCTATAAGCTTGGCTGGGGGCAGAGAAGCAGAGTCTGAGCAGCTACAGGAAGGATGGAGGGGTTCAGACAAGGTTTTCCAACTCCGTGCCTAAATGTCACTTTCACAGCGAAATAAGCCCAGTTTGGCCCTGTTCACTTTTGCTTAGCAGAGTCTGTATCTTCAAAACTAGACACTCTGCAGGCCTATAAGCTTGGCTGGGGGCAGAGAAGCAGAGTCTGAGCAGCTACAGGAAGGATGGAGGGGTTCAGACAAGGTTTTCCAACTCCGTGCCTAAATGTCACTTTCACAGCGAAATAAGCCCAGTTTGGCCCTGTTCACTTTTGCTTAGCAGAGTCTGTATCTTCAAAACTAGACACTCTGCAGGCCTATAAGCTTGGCTGGGGGCAGAGAAGCAGAGTCTGAGCAGCTACAGGAAGGATGGAGGGGTTCAGACAAGGTTTTCCAACTCTGTGCCTAAATGTCACTTTCACAGCGAAATAAGCCCAGTTTGGCCCTGTTCACTTTTGCTTAGCAGAGTCTGTATCTTCAAAACTAGACACTCTGCAGGCCTATAAGCTTGGCTGGGGGCAGAGAAGCAGAGTCTGAGCAGCTACAGGAAGGATGGAGGGGTTCAGACAAGGTTTTCCAACTCCGTGCCTAAATGTCACTTTCACAGCGAAATAAGCCCAGTTTGGCCCTGTTCACTTTTGCTTAGCAGAGTCTGTATCTTCAAAACTAGACACTCTGCAGGCCTATAAGCTTGGCTGGGGGCAGAGAAGCAGAGTCTGAGCAGCTACAGGAAGGATGGAGGGGTTCAGACAAGGTTTTCCAACTCCGTGCCTAAATGTCACTTTCACAGCGAAATAAGCCCAGTTTGGCCCTGTTCACTTTTGCTTAGCAGAGTCTGTATCTTCAAAACTAGACACTCTGCAGGCCTATAAGCTTGGCTGGGGGCAGAGAAGCAGAGTCTGAGCAGCTACAGGAAGGATGGAGGGGTTCAGACAAGGTTTTCCAACTCCGTGCCTAAATGTCACTTTCACAGCGAAATAAGCCCAGTTTGGCCCTGTTCACTTTTGCTTAGCAGAGTCTGTATCTTCAAAACTAGACACTCTGCAGGCCTATAAGCTTGGCTGGGGGCAGAGAAGCAGAGTCTGAGCAGCTACAGGAAGGATGGAGGGGTTCAGACAAGGTTTTCCAACTCCGTGCCTAAATGTCACTTTCACAGCGAAATAAGCCCAGTTTGGCCCTGTTCACTTTTGCTTAGCAGAGTCTGTATCTTCAAAACTAGACACTCTGCAGGCCTATAAGCTTGGCTGGGGGCAGAGAAGCAGAGTCTGAGCAGCTACAGGAAGGATGGAGGGGTTCAGACAAGGTTTTCCAACTCCGTGCCTAAATGTCACTTTCACAGCGAAATAAGCCCAGTTTGGCCCTGTTCACTTTTGCTTAGCAGAGTCTGTATCTTCAAAACTAGACACTCTGCAGGCCTATAAGCTTGGCTGGGGGCAGAGAAGCAGAGTCTGAGCAGCTACAGGAAGGATGGAGGGGTTCAGACAAGGTTTTCCAACTCCGTGCCTAAATGTCACTTTCACAGCGAAATAAGCCCAGTTTGGCCCTGTTCACTTTTGCTTAGCAGAGTCTGTATCTTCAAAACTAGACACTCTGCAGGCCTATAAGCTTGGCTGGGGGCAGAGAAGCAGAGTCTGAGCAGCTACAGGAAGGATGGAGGGGTTCAGACAAGGTTTTCCAACTCCGTGCCTAAATGTCACTTTCACAGCGAAATAAGCCCAGTTTGGCCCTGTTCACTTTTGCTTAGCAGAGTCTGTATCTTCAAAACTAGACACTCTGCAGGCCTATAAGCTTGGCTGGGGGCAGAGAAGCAGAGTCTGAGCAGCTACAGGAAGGATGGAGGAGTTCAGACAAGGTTTTCCAACTCCGTGCCTAAATGTCACTTTCACAGCGAAATAAGCCCAGTTTGGCCCTGTTCACTTTTGCTTAGCAGAGTCTGTATCTTCAAAACTAGACACTCTGCAGGCCTATAAGCTTGGCTGGGGGCAGAGAAGCAGAGTCTGAGCAGCTACAGGAAGGATGGAGGGGTTCAGACAAGGTTTTCCAACTCCGTGCCTAAATGTCACTTTCACAGCGAAATAAGCCCAGTTTGGCCCTGTTCACTTTTGCTTAGCAGAGTCTGTATCTTCAAAACTAGACACTCTGCAGGCCTATAAGCTTGGCTGGGGGCAGAGAAGCAGAGTCTGAGCAGCTACAGGAAGGATGGAGGGGTTCAGACAAGGTTTTCCAACTCCGTGCCTAAATGTCACTTTCACAGCGAAATAAGCCCAGTTTGGCCCTGTTCACTTTTGCTTAGCAGAGTCTGTATCTTCAAAACTAGACACTCTGCAGGCCTATAAGCTTGGCTGGGGGCAGAGAAGCAGAGTCTGAGCAGCTACAGGAAGGATGGAGGGGTTCAGACAAGGTTTTCCAACTCCGTGCCTAAATGTCACTTTCACAGCGAAATAAGCCCAGTTTGGCCCTGTTCACTTTTGCTTAGCAGAGTCTGTATCTTCAAAACTAGACACTCTGCAGGCCTATAAGCTTGGCTGGGGGCAGAGAAGCAGAGTCTGAGCAGCTACAGGAAGGATGGAGGGGTTCAGACAAGGTTTTCCAACTCCGTGCCTAAATGTCACTTTCACAGCGAAATAAGCCCAGTTTGGCCCTGTTCACTTTTGCTTAGCAGAGTCTGTATCTTCAAAACTAGACACTCTGCAGGCCTATAAGCTTGGCTGGGGGCAGAGAAGCAGAGTCTGAGCAGCTACAGGAAGGATGGAGGGGTTCAGACAAGGTTTTCCAACTCCGTGCCTAAATGTCACTTTCACAGCGAAATAAGCCCAGTTTGGCCCTGTTCACTTTTGCTTAGCAGAGTCTGTATCTTCAAAACTAGACACTCTGCAGGCCTATAAGCTTGGCTGGGGGCAGAGAAGCAGAGTCTGAGCAGCTACAGGAAGGATGGAGGGGTTCAGACAAGGTTTTCCAACTCCGTGCCTAAATGTCACTTTCACAGCGAAATAAGCCCAGTTTGGCCCTGTTCACTTTTGCTTAGCAGAGTCTGTATCTTCAAAACTAGACACTCTGCAGGCCTATAAGCTTGGCTGGGGGCAGAGAAGCAGAGTCTGAGCAGCTACAGGAAGGATGGAGGGGTTCAGACAAGGTTTTCCAAGTCCGTGCCTAAATGTCACTTTCACAGCGAAATAAGCCCAGTTTGGCCCTGTTCACTTTTGCTTAGCAGAGTCTGTATCTTCAAAACTAGACACTCTGCAGGCCTATATCAGCCCAATATCAATATCAGCCCAATATCAATCATCAGCCCAATATCAGCATCAGCCCAATATCAGCATCAGCCCAATATCAGCATCAGCCCAATATCAGCATCAGCCCAATATCAGCATCAGCCCAATATCAGCATCAGCCCAATATCAGCATCAGCCCAATATCAGCATCAGCCCAATATCAGCATCAGCCCAATATCAGCATCAGCCCAATATCAGCATCAGCCCAATATCAGCATCAGCCCAATATCAGCATCAGCCCAATATCAGCATCAGCCCAATATCAGCATCAGCCCAATATCAGCATCAGCCCAATATCAGCATCAGCCCAATATCAGCATCAGCCCAATATCAGCATCAGCCCAATATCAGCATCAGCCCAATATCAGCATCAGCCCAATATCAGCATCAGCCCAATATCAGCATCAGCCCAATATCAGCATCAGCCCAATATCAGCATCAGCCCAATATCAGCATCAGCCCAATATCAGCATCAGCCCAATATCAGCATCAGCCCAATATCAGCATCAGCCCAATATCAGCATCAGCCCAATATCAGCATCAGCCCAATATCAGCATCAGCCCAATATCAGCATCAGCCCAATATCAGCATCAGCCCAATATCAGCATCAGCCCAATATCAGCATCAGCCCAATATCAGCATCAGCCCAATATCAGCATCAGCCCAATATCAGCATCAGCCCAATATCAGCATCAGCCCAATATCAGCATCAGCCCAATATCAGCATCAGCCCAATATCAGCATCAGCCCAATATCAGCATCAGCCCAATATCAGCATCAGCCCAATATCAGCATCAGCCCAATATCAGCATCAGCCCAATATCAGCATCAGCCCAATATCAGCATCAGCCCAATATCAGCATCAGCCCAATATCAGCATCAGCCCAATATCAGCATCAGCCCAATATCAGCATCAGCCCAATATCAGCATCAGCCCAATATCAGCATCAGCCCAATATCAGCATCAGCCCAATATCAGCATCAGCCCAATATCAGCATCAGCCCAATATCAGCATCAGCCCAATATCAGCATCAGCCCAATATCAGCATCAGCCCAATATCAGCATCAGCCCAATATCAGCATCAGCCCAATATCAGCATCAGCCCAATATCAGCATCAGCCCAATATCAGCATCAGCCCAATATCAGCATCAGCCCAATATCAGCATCAGCCCAATATCAGCATCAGCCCAATATCAGCATCAGCCCAATATCAGCATCAGCCCAATATCAGCATCAGCCCAATATCAGCATCAGCCCAATATCAGCATCAGCCCAATATCAGCATCAGCCCAATATCAGCATCAGCCCAATATCAGCATCAGCCCAATATCAGCATCAGCCCAATATCAGCATCAGCCCAATATCAGCATCAGCCCAATATCAGCATCAGCCCAATATCAGCATCAGCTGATATTATATCATATTGGGCTGCTTCTCTGCCCCCAGCCAAGCTTATAGGCCTGCAGAGTGTCTAGGGCTGATGCTGATATTGGGCTGATGCTGATATTGGGCTGATGCTGATATTGGGCTGATGCTGATATTGGGCTGATGCTGATATTGGGCTGATGCTGATATTGGGCTGATGCTGATATTGGGCTGATGCTGATATTGGGCTGATGCTGATATTGGGCTGATGCTGATATTGGGCTGATGCTGATATTGGGCTGATGCTGATATTGGGCTGATGCTGATATTGGGCTGATGCTGATATTGGGCTGATGCTGATATTGGGCTGATGCTGATATTGGGCTGATGCTGATATGGGCTGATGCTGATATTGGGCTGATGCTGATATTGGGCTGATGCTGATATTGGGCTGATGCTGATATTGGGCTGATGCTGATATTGGGCTGATGCTGATATTGGGCTGATGCTGATATTGGGCTGATGCTGATATTGGGCTGATGCTGATATTGGGCTGATGCTGATATTGGGCTGATGCTGATATTGGGCTGATGCTGATATTGGGCTGATGCTGATATTGGGCTGATGCTGATATTGGGGCTGATGCTGATATTGGGCTGATGCTGATATTGGGCTGATGCTGATATTGGGCTGATGCTGATATTGGGCTGATGCTGATATTGGGCTGATGCTGATATTGGGCTGATGCTGATATTGGGCTGATGCTGATATTGGGCTGATGCTGATATTGGGCTGATGCTGATATTGGGCTGATGCTGATATTGGGCTGATGCTGATATTGGGCTGATGCTGATATTGGAAACCTTGTCTGAACCCCTCCATCCTTCCTGTAGCTGCTCAGACTCTGCTTCTCTGCCCCCAGCCAAGCTTATAGGCCTGCAGAGTGTCTAGTTTTGAAGATACAGACTCTGCTAAGCAAAAGTGAACAGGGCCAAACTGGGCTTATTTCGCTGTGAAAGTGACATTTAGGCACGGAGTTGGAAAACCTTGTCTGAACCCCTCCATCCTTCCTGTAGCTGCTCAGACTCTGCTTCTCTGCCCCCAGCCAAGCTTATAGGCCTGCAGAGTGTCTAGTTTTGAAGATACAGACTCTGCTAAGCAAAAGTGAACAGGGCCAAACTGGGCTTATTTCGCTGTGAAAGTGACATTTAGGCACGGAGTTGGAAAACCTTGTCTGAACCCCTCCATCCTTCCTGTAGCTGCTCAGACTCTGCTTCTCTGCCCCCAGCCAAGCTTATAGGCCTGCAGAGTGTCTAGTTTTGAAGATACAGACTCTGCTAAGCAAAAGTGAACAGGGCCAAACTGGGCTTATTTCGCTGTGAAAGTGACATTTAGGCACGGAGTTGGAAAACCTTGTCTGAACCCCTCCATCCTTCCTGTAGCTGCTCAGACTCTGCTTCTCTGCCCCCAGCCAAGCTTATAGGCCTGCAGAGTGTCTAGTTTTGAAGATACAGACTCTGCTAAGCAAAAGTGAACAGGGCCAAACTGGGCTTATTTCGCTGTGAAAGTGACATTTAGGCACGGAGTTGGAAAACCTTGTCTGAACCCCTCCATCCTTCCTGTAGCTGCTCAGACTCTGCTTCTCTGCCCCCAGCCAAGCTTATAGGCCTGCAGAGTGTCTAGTTTTGAAGATACAGACTCTGCTAAGCAAAAGTGAACAGGGCCAAACTGGGCTTATTTCGCTGTGAAAGTGACATTTAGGCACGGAGTTGGAAAACCTTGTCTGAACCCCTCCATCCTTCCTGTAGCTGCTCAGACTCTGCTTCTCTGCCCCCAGCCAAGCTTATAGGCCTGCAGAGTGTCTAGTTTTGAAGATACAGACTCTGCTAAGCAAAAGTGAACAGGGCCAAACTGGGCTTATTTCGCTGTGAAAGTGACATTTAGGCACGGAGTTGGAAAACCTTGTCTGAACCCCTCCATCCTTCCTGTAGCTGCTCAGACTCTGCTTCTCTGCCCCCAGCCAAGCTTATAGGCCTGCAGAGTGTCTAGTTTTGAAGATACAGACTCTGCTAAGCAAAAGTGAACAGGGCCAAACTGGGCTTATTTCGCTGTGAAAGTGACATTTAGGCACGGAGTTGGAAAACCTTGTCTGAACCCCTCCATCCTTCCTGTAGCTGCTCAGACTCTGCTTCTCTGCCCCCAGCCAAGCTTATAGGCCTGCAGAGTGTCTAGTTTTGAAGATACAGACTCTGCTAAGCAAAAGTGAACAGGGCCAAACTGGGCTTATTTCGCTGTGAAAGTGACATTTAGGCACGGAGTTGGAAAACCTTGTCTGAACCCCTCCATCCTTCCTGTAGCTGCTCAGACTCTGCTTCTCTGCCCCCAGCCAAGCTTATAGGCCTGCAGAGTGTCTAGTTTTGAAGATACAGACTCTGCTAAGCAAAAGTGAACAGGGCCAAACTGGGCTTATTTCGCTGTGAAATTTCGATGTCACTTTCACAGCGAAATAAGCCCAGTTTGGCCCTGTTCACTTTTGCTTAGCAGAGTCTGTATCTTCAAAACTAGACACTCTGCAGGCCTATAAGCTTGGCTGGGGGCAGAGAAGCAGAGTCTGAGCAGCTACAGGAAGGATGGAGGGGTTCAGACAAGGTTTTCCAACTCCGTGCCTAAATGTCACTTTCACAGCGAAATAAGCCCAGTTTGGCCCTGTTCACTTTTGCTTAGCAGAGTCTGTATCTTCAAAACTAGACACTCTGCAGGCCTATAAGCTTGGCTGGGGGCAGAGAAGCAGAGTCTGAGCAGCTACAGGAAGGATGGAGGGGTTCAGACAAGGTTTTCCAACTCCGTGCCTAAATGTCACTTTCACAGCGAAATAAGCCCAGTTTGGCCCTGTTCACTTTTGCTTAGCAGAGTCTGTATCTTCAAAACTAGACACTCTGCAGGCCTATAAGCTTGGCTGGGGGCAGAGAAGCAGAGTCTGAGCAGCTACAGGAAGGATGGAGGGGTTCAGACAAGGTTTTCCAACTCCGTGCCTAAATGTCACTTTCACAGCGAAATAAGCCCAGTTTGGCCCTGTTCACTTTTGCTTAGCAGAGTCTGTATCTTCAAAACTAGACACTCTGCAGGCCTATAAGCTTGGCTGGGGGCAGAGAAGCAGAGTCTGAGCAGCTACAGGAAGGATGGAGGGGTTCAGACAAGGTTTTCCAACTCCGTGCCTAAATGTCACTTTCACAGCGAAATAAGCCCAGTTTGGCCCTGTTCACTTTTGCTTAGCAGAGTCTGTATCTTCAAAACTAGACACTCTGCAGGCCTATAAGCTTGGCTGGGGGCAGAGAAGCAGAGTCTGAGCAGCTACAGGAAGGATGGAGGGGTTCAGACAAGGTTTTCCAACTCCGTGCCTAAATGTCACTTTCACAGCGAAATAAGCCCAGTTTGGCCCTGTTCACTTTTGCTTAGCAGAGTCTGTATCTTCAAAACTAGACACTCTGCAGGCCTATAAGCTTGGCTGGGGGCAGAGAAGCAGAGTCTGAGCAGCTACAGGAAGGATGGAGGGGTTCAGACAAGGTTTTCCAACTCCGTGCCTAAATGTCACTTTCACAGCGAAATAAGCCCAGTTTGGCCCTGTTCACTTTTGCTTAGCAGAGTCTGTATCTTCAAAACTAGACACTCTGCAGGCCTATAAGCTTGGCTGGGGGCAGAGAAGCAGAGTCTGAGCAGCTACAGGAAGGATGGAGGGGTTCAGACAAGGTTTTCCAACTCCGTGCCTAAATGTCACTTTCACAGCGAAATAAGCCCAGTTTGGCCCTGTTCACTTTTGCTTAGCAGAGTCTGTATCTTCAAAACTAGACACTCTGCAGGCCTATAAGCTTGGCTGGGGGCAGAGAAGCAGAGTCTGAGCAGCTACAGGAAGGATGGAGGGGTTCAGACAAGGTTTTCCAACTCCGTGCCTAAATGTCACTTTCACAGCGAAATAAGCCCAGTTTGGCCCTGTTCACTTTTGCTTAGCAGAGTCTGTATCTTCAAAACTAGACACTCTGCAGGCCTATAAGCTTGGCTGGGGGCAGAGAAGCAGAGTCTGAGCAGCTACAGGAAGGATGGAGGGGTTCAGACAAGGTTTTCCAACTCCGTGCCTAAATGTCACTTTCACAGCGAAATAAGCCCAGTTTGGCCCTGTTCACTTTTGCTTAGCAGAGTCTGTATCTTCAAAACTAGACACTCTGCAGGCCTATAAGCTTGGCTGGGGGCAGAGAAGCAGAGTCTGAGCAGCTACAGGAAGGATGGAGGGGTTCAGACAAGGTTTTCCAACTCCGTGCCTAAATGTCACTTTCACAGCGAAATAAGCCCAGTTTGGCCCTGTTCACTTTTGCTTAGCAGAGTCTGTATCTTCAAAACTAGACACTCTGCAGGCCTATAAGCTTGGCTGGGGGCAGAGAAGCAGAGTCTGAGCAGCTACAGGAAGGATGGAGGGGTTCAGACAAGGTTTTCCAACTCCGTGCCTAAATGTCACTTTCACAGCGAAATAAGCCCAGTTTGGCCCTGTTCACTTTTGCTTAGCAGAGTCTGTATCTTCAAAACTAGACACTCTGCAGGCCTATAAGCTTGGCTGGGGGCAGAGAAGCAGAGTCTGAGCAGCTACAGGAAGGATGGAGGGGTTCAGACAAGGTTTTCCAACTCCGTGCCTAAATGTCACTTTCACAGCGAAATAAGCCCAGTTTGGCCCTGTTCACTTTTGCTTAGCAGAGTCTGTATCTTCAAAACTAGACACTCTGCAGGCCTATAAGCTTGGATGGGGGCAGAGAAGCAGAGTCTGAGCAGCTACAGGAAGGATGGAGGGGTTCAGACAAGGTTTTCCAAGTCCGTGCCTAAATGTCACTTTCACAGCGAAATAAGCCCAGTTTGGCCCTGTTCACTTTTGCTTAGCAGAGTCTGTATCTTCAAAACTAGACACTCTGCAGGCCTATATCAGCCCAATATCAATATCAGCCCAATATCAATATCAGCCCAATATCAGCATCAGCCCAATATCAGCATCAGCCCAATATCAGCATCAGCCCAATATCAGCATCAGCCCAATATCAGCATCAGCCCAATATCAGCATCAGCCCAATATCAGCATCAGCCCAATATCAGCATCAGCCCAATATCAGCATCAGCCCAATATCAGCATCAGCCCAATATCAGCATCAGCCCAATATCAGCATCAGCCCAATATCAGCATCAGCCCAATATCAGCATCAGCCCAATATCAGCATCAGCCCAATATCAGCATCAGCCCAATATCAGCATCAGCCCAATATCAGCATCAGCCCAATATCAGCATCAGCCCAATATCAGCATCAGCCCAATATCAGCATCAGCCCAATATCAGCATCAGCCCAATATCAGCATCAGCCCAATATCAGCATCAGCCCAATATCAGCATCAGCCCAATATCAGCATCAGCCCAATATCAGCATCAGCCCAATATCAGCATCAGCCCAATATCAGCATCAGCCCAATATCAGCATCAGCCCAATATCAGCATCAGCTGATATTATATCATATTGGGCTGCTTCTCTGCCCCCAGCCAAGCTTATAGGCCTGCAGAGTGTCTAGGGCTGATGCTGATATTGGGCTGATGCTGATATTGGGCTGATGCTGATATTGGGCTGATGCTGATATTGGGCTGATGCTGATATTGGGCTGATGCTGATATTGGGCTGATGCTGATATTGGGCTGATGCTGATATTGGGCTGATGCTGATATTGGGCTGATGCTGATATTGGGCTGATGCTGATATTGGGCTGATGCTGATATTGGGCTGATGCTGATATTGGGCTGATGCTGATATTGGGCTGATGCTGATATTGGGCTGATGCTGATATTGGGCTGATGCTGATATTGGGCTGATGCTGATATTGGGCTGATGCTGATATTGGGCTGATGCTGATATTGGGCTGATGCTGATATTGGGCTGATGCTGATATTGGGCTGATGCTGATATTGGGCTGATGCTGATATTGGGCTGATGCTGATATTGGGCTGATGCTGATATTGGGCTGATGCTGATATTGGGCTGATGCTGATATTGGGCTGATGCTGATATTGGGCTGATGCTGATATTGGGCTGATGCTGATATTGGGCTGATGCTGATATTGGGCTGATGCTGATATTGGGCTGATGCTGATATTGGGCTGATGCTGATATTGGGCTGATGCTGATATTGGGCTGATGCTGATATTGGGCTGATGCTGATATTGGGCTGATGCTGATATTGGGCTGATGCTGATATTGGGCTGATGCTGATATTGGGCTGATGCTGATATTGGGCTGATGCTGATATTGGGCTGATGCTGATATTGGGCTGATGCTGATATTGGGCTGATGCTGATATTGGGCTGATGCTGATATTGGGCTGATGCTGATATTGGGCTGATGCTGATATTGGGCTGATGCTGATATTGGGCTGATGCTGATATTGGGCTGATGCTGATATTGGGCTGATGCTGATATTGGGCTGATGCTGATATTGGGCTGATGCTGATATTGGGCTGATGCTGATATTGGGCTGATGCTGATATTGGGCTGATGCTGATATTGGGCTGATGCTGATATTGGGCTGATATTGATATTGGGCTGATATAGGCCTGCAGAGTGTCTAGTTTTGAAGATACAGACTCTGCTAAGCAAAAGTGAACAGGGCCAAACTGGGCTTATTTCGCTGTGAAAGTGACATTTAGGCACGGACTTGGAAAACCTTGTCTGAACCCCTCCATCCTTCCTGTAGCTGCTCAGACTCTGCTTCTCTGCCCCCAGCCAAGCTTATAGGCCTGCAGAGTGTCTAGTTTTGAAGATACAGACTCTGCTAAGCAAAAGTGAACAGGGCCAAACTGGGCTTATTTCGCTGTGAAAGTGACATTTAGGCACGGAGTTGGAAAACCTTGTCTGAACCCCTCCATCCTTCCTGTAGCTGCTCAGACTCTGCTTCTCTGCCCCCAGCCAAGCTTATAGGCCTGCAGAGTGTCTAGTTTTGAAGATACAGACTCTGCTAAGCAAAAGTGAACAGGGCCAAACTGGGCTTATTTCGCTGTGAAAGTGACATTTAGGCACGGAGTTGGAAAACCTTGTCTGAACCCCTCCATCCTTCCTGTAGCTGCTCAGACTCTGCTTCTCTGCCCCCAGCCAAGCTTATAGGCCTGCAGAGTGTCTAGTTTTGAAGATACAGACTCTGCTAAGCAAAAGTGAACAGGGCCAAACTGGGCTTATTTCGCTGTGAAAGTGACATTTAGGCACGGAGTTGGAAAACCTTGTCTGAACCCCTCCATCCTTCCTGTAGCTGCTCAGACTCTGCTTCTCTGCCCCCAGCCAAGCTTATAGGCCTGCAGAGTGTCTAGTTTTGAAGATACAGACTCTGCTAAGCAAAAGTGAACAGGGCCAAACTGGGCTTATTTCGCTGTGAAAGTGACATTTAGGCACGGAGTTGGAAAACCTTGTCTGAACCCCTCCATCCTTCCTGTAGCTGCTCAGACTCTGCTTCTCTGCCCCCAGCCAAGCTTATAGGCCTGCAGAGTGTCTAGTTTTGAAGATACAGACTCTGCTAAGCAAAAGTGAACAGGGCCAAACTGGGCTTATTTCGCTGTGAAAGTGACATTTAGGCACGGAGTTGGAAAACCTTGTCTGAACCCCTCCATCCTTCCTGTAGCTGCTCAGACTCTGCTTCTCTGCCCCCAGCCAAGCTTATAGGCCTGCAGAGTGTCTAGTTTTGAAGATACAGACTCTGCTAAGCAAAAGTGAACAGGGCCAAACTGGGCTTATTTCGCTGTGAAAGTGACATTTAGGCACGGAGTTGGAAAACCTTGTCTGAACCCCTCCATCCTTCCTGTAGCTGCTCAGACTCTGCTTCTCTGCCCCCAGCCAAGCTTATAGGCCTGCAGAGTGTCTAGTTTTGAAGATACAGACTCTGCTAAGCAAAAGTGAACAGGGCCAAACTGGGCTTATTTCGCTGTGAAAGTGACATTTAGGCACGGAGTTGGAAAACCTTGTCTGAACCCCTCCATCCTTCCTGTAGCTGCTCAGACTCTGCTTCTCTGCCCCCAGCCAAGCTTATAGGCCTGCAGAGTGTCTAGTTTTGAAGATACAGACTCTGCTAAGCAAAAGTGAACAGGGCCAAACTGGGCTTATTTCGCTGTGAAAGTGACATTTAGGCACGGAGTTGGAAAACCTTGTCTGAACCCCTCCATCCTTCCTGTAGCTGCTCAGACTCTGCTTCTCTGCCCCCAGCCAAGCTTATAGGCCTGCAGAGTGTCTAGTTTTGAAGATACAGACTCTGCTAAGCAAAAGTGAACAGGGCCAAACTGGGCTTATTTCGCTGTGAAAGTGACATTTAGGCACGGAGTTGGAAAACCTTGTCTGAACCCCTCCATCCTTCCTGTAGCTGCTCAGACTCTGCTTCTCTGCCCCCAGCCAAGCTTATAGGCCTGCAGAGTGTCTAGTTTTGAAGATACAGACTCTGCTAAGCAAAAGTGAACAGGGCCAAACTGGGCTTATTTCGCTGTGAAAGTGACATTTAGGCACGGAGTTGGAAAACCTTGTCTGAACCCCTCCATCCTTCCTGTAGCTGCTCAGACTCTGCTTCTCTGCCCCCAGCCAAGCTTATAGGCCTGCAGAGTGTCTAGTTTTGAAGATACAGACTCTGCTAAGCAAAAGTGAACAGGGCCAAACTGGGCTTATTTCGCTGTGAAAGTGACATTTAGGCACGGAGTTGGAAAACCTTGTCTGAACCCCTCCATCCTTCCTGTAGCTGCTCAGACTCTGCTTCTCTGCCCCCAGCCAAGCTTATAGGCCTGCAGAGTGTCTAGTTTTGAAGATACAGACTCTGCTAAGCAAAAGTGAACAGGGCCAAACTGGGCTTATTTCGCTGTGAAAGTGACATTTAGGCACGGAGTTGGAAAACCTTGTCTGAACCCCTCCATCCTTCCTGTAGCTGCTCAGACTCTGCTTCTCTGCCCCCAGCCAAGCTTATAGGCCTGCAGAGTGTCTAGTTTTGAAGATACAGACTCTGCTAAGCAAAAGTGAACAGGGCCAAACTGGGCTTATTTCGCTGTGAAAGTGACATCGAAATTTCACAGCGAAATAAGCCCAGTTTGGCCCTGTTCACTTTTGCTTAG